>NW_026652320.1:608307-651903 GCF_009828535.3 Hylobates moloch
TCTTTGTTCTCGTTGGTTTCAAAGAACATCTTTATTTCTGCCTTCATTTCATTATGTACCCAATAGTCATTCAGGAGCAGGTTGTTCAGTTTCCATGTAGTTGAGCAGTTTTGAGTGAGTTTCTTAATCCTGAGTTCTAGTTTGATTGCACTGTGGTCTGAGAGACAGTTTGTTATAATTTCTGTTCTTTTACATTTGCTGAGGAGAGCTTTACTTCCAACTATGTGGTCAATTTTGGAATAGGTGTGGTGTGGTGCTGAAAAAAATGTATATTCTGTTGACTTGGGGTGGAGAGTTCTGTAGATGTCTATTAGGTCCACTTTATGTAGAGCTGAGTTCAATTCCTGGATATCCTTGTTAACTTTCTGTCTCGTTGATCTGTCTAATGCTGACAGTGGGGTGTTAAAATCTCCCATTATTATTGTGTGGGAGTTTAAGTCCCTTTGTAGGTCACTGAGGACTTGCTTTATGAATCTGGGTGCTCCTGTGTTGGGTGCATATATATTTAGGATAGTTAGCTCTTCTTGTTGAATTGATCCCTTTACCATTATGTAATGGCCTTCTTTGTCTCTTTTGATCTTTGTTGGTTTAAAGTCTATTTTATCAGAGACTAGGATTGCAACCCCTGCCTTTTTTTGTTTTCCAGTTGCTTGATAGATCTTCCTCCATCCCTTTATTTTGAGTCTATGTGTGTCTCTGCACGTGAGATGGGTTTCCTGAATACAGCACACTGATGGGTCCTGACTCCTTATCCAGTTTGCCAGTCTGTGTCTTTTGATTGGAGCATTTAGCCCATTTACATTTAACGATAATATTGTTATGTGTGAATCTGATCCTGTCATTATGATGTTAGTTGGTTATTTTGCTCGTTAGTTGCTATTGTTTCTTCCTAGCCTCGATGGTCTTTACAATTTGGCATGTTTTTGCAGTGGCTGGTACCGGTTGTTCCTTTCCATGTTTAGTGCTTCCTTCAGGAGCTCTTTTAGGGCAGGCCTGGTGGTGACAAAATCACTCAGCGTTTGCTTGTCTGTAAAGTATTTTATTTCTCCTTCACTTATGAAGCTTAGTTTGGCGGGATAGCAAATTCTGGGTTGAAAATTCTTTTCTTTAAGAATGTTGAATATCGGCCCCCACTCTCTTCTGGCTTGTAGAGTTTCTGCTGAGAGATCAGCTGTTAGTCTGATGGGCTTCCCTTTGTGGGTAACCCGACCTTTCTCTCTGGCTGCCCTTAACATTTTTTCCTTCATTTCAACTTTGGTGAATCTGACAATTATGTGTCTTGGAGTTGCCCTTCTCGAGGAGTATCTTTGTGGCGTTCTCTGTATTTCCTGAATCTGAATGCTGGCCTGCCTTGCTAGATTGGGGAAGTTCTCCTGGATAATATCTTGCAGAGTGTTTTCCAACTTGGTTCCATTCTCCCCATCATTTTCAGGTACACCAATCAGACGTAGGTTTGGTCTTTTCACATAGTCCCAAATTTCTCGGAGGCTTTGTTCATTTCTTTTTATTCTTTTTTCTCTAAACTTCCCTTCTCTCTTCATTTCATTCATTTCATCTTCCATCAGCGATACCCTTTCTTCCAGTTGATCGCATCTGCTACTGAGGCTTCTGCAATCTTCGCGTAGTTCTCGA
This sequence comes from Hylobates moloch, assembly GCF_009828535.3. Taxonomy (NCBI): domain Eukaryota; kingdom Metazoa; phylum Chordata; class Mammalia; order Primates; family Hylobatidae; genus Hylobates; species Hylobates moloch. Next base: position 609,940 of record NW_026652320.1, read on the forward strand.
AACTTGGCTTTCAGCTCCATCAGCTCCTTTAAGCCCTTCTCTCCATTGGTTATTCTAGTTATCCATTCTTCTAATATTTTTTCAAAGTTTTTAACTTCTTTGCTATTGTTTTGAATTTCCTCTCGTAGCTCAGAGTAGTTTGATCGTCTGAAGCCTTCTTCTCTCAACTCATCAAAGTCATCCTCCATCCAGCTTTGTTCCGTTGCTGGTGAGGAACTGCGTTCCTTTGGAGGAGGAGAGGTGCTCTGTTTTTTAGAGTTTCCAGTTTTTTTGTTCTGTTTTTTCCCCATCTTTGTGGTTTTATCTACTTTTTGTCTTTGATGATGGTGATGTACAGATGGGTTTTTGGTGTGGATGTCCTTTCTGTTTGTTAGTTTTCCTTCTACCAGACAGGACCCTCAGCTGCAGGTCTGTTGGAGTTTACTAGAGGTCCACTCCAGACCCTGTTTGGCTGGGTGTCAGCAGCGGTGGCTGCAGAACAGTGGATTTTCGTGAGACCACAAATTCAGCTGTCTGATAGTTCGTCTGAAAGTTTTGTCTCAGAGGAGTACCCGGTTGAATGAGGTGTCAGTCTGTCCCTACTGGGGGGGTGCCTCCCAGTTAGGCTGCTCAGGGGTGAGGGACCCACTTTAGGAGGCAGTCTGTCCGTTCTCAGATCTCCAGCTGCGTGCTGGGAGAACCACTACTCTCTTCAAAGCTGTCAGTCAGACAGGGACCTTTAAGTCTGTGGAGGTTCTTGCTGAGTTTTTGTTTGTCTGTGCCCTGCCCCCAGAGGTGGAGCCTATAGAGGCAGGCAGGCCTCCTTGAGCTGTGGTGGGCTCCACCCAGTTCGAGCTTCCTGGCTGCTTTGTTTACCTAAGCAAGCCTGGGCAATGGCGGGCGCCCCTCCCCCAGCCTCGCTGCCGCCTTGCAGCTTGATCTCAGACTGCTGTGCTAGCAATCAGCGAGACTCCGTGGGCACAGGACCCTCCGAGCCAGGTGCGGGACACAATCTCCTAGTGTGCCGTTTTCCAGGCCCATTGGAAAAGCGCAGTATTGGGGTGGGACTGACCCGATATTCCAGGTGCCGTCTGTTTCCCCTTTCTTTGACTAGGAAAGGGAACTCCCTGACCCCTTGCGCTTCCCGAGTGAGGTAATGCCTCACCCTGCTTCGGCTCGCACACAGTGCGCTTCACCGACTGTCCTGCACCCACTGTTAGGCACTCCCTAGTGAGATGAAACCGGTACCTCAAGCAGAAATGCAGAAATCATCCGTCTTCTGTGTCGCTGGGGCTGGGAGCTGGAGACCGGAGCTGTTCCTATTCGGCCATCTTGGCTCCACCCTCCAATTTTTTCTATTTTTAGTAGAGACGGGGTTTCACCATGTTGGGCAGGCTGGTCTCGAACTCCTGACCTTTTGATCCACCCACCTCAGCCTCCCAAAGTGCTGGTATTATAGGCATGAGCCACTGCGCCTAGCCCCCCATCCCTTTTCCTTTCACAATGGTTACCACAAGGCAGCTGGAGGCAGCTACTCTGCAGCAAGCCTCTGGGAGAAGAGGAACTTCCCACTGCCCTGTGTGCCCCCTCCTCCCTCTTAACCCCTGTTTCTAGCCTTCCCTGGTAAGGTGTACTGCTAGTCTCCAGAATTGTGGCTCTCCTGGTTTTGAAAGAAACACACAACAGTTGAAGTGTTTATAAGGCTTTAGGAAATCATCTGTGCTTCAATACACTGGCATTTTCTTGCTCATTGTAGCCACTGAGTGGCAGGGGCAGGTGAAGAAAGGCCTCTTGTGGCTTAGCCAGCAGCCAGAATCCCCCCACCCACTGCAAGTCCACTTTGCCCTGGAGACTTGGAAAAAGGATTGCTTTCTCCACAGGGAGTGGTAGAGGCTTCTGGAGACAAGTGCACCTATTGGTTCTGTGCAGGATAATCATCATCATCATCATCATCATCACCACCATCGACTCTCTTTTGTTTACAACAAAGTCCACAGCCTGAAAGTTCACATCTCAGTGTGGTGTATCTGATTCCCCCTCCACAAAAAATGTCATCTGTATTCCTCAAATGAACATCTGTTTTCACTAGGAAGTGAGCCTATATGCTCAGACAATTCTTTAAAATTCTTTATTTATTTTTCTGCCCACAAAAGCAGAGAAGCCTTTATAAACACGGTGAAGATGGGCTGGAAGTGGTATAGCAGAGAACATAGGCTCTAGAATTCAGATAAACCTGAATGTGAACCCTGGTTCTTCCACTTACTGACCATGTAGCCTTAAGAAACTTACTTTCCGTCCATGTCTCAGTTTTCTCATCTGTTAACTGGAGTAGTACCCATCTCATTGGGTTCTTAAGAGGATCAAATGCACCTACTACCCCTACAATGGTGTCCGGCAAGTATTTGATAAATGCTGCTATTGTTGTTACTAGCAAAGCCAGCTGGGGATGTTAGAGACCAACCACAGAGCAAACTCTCTATTTGATTTTATGACTGGATGCAAGTCAAGGAAGCTGATTTCTCTAGCTGGAGCTTGGGCTGGGCTCAGGAAAGGGTTGCTACATTTCTGTGTAGGAGAGAAATGCATTGTTTATGCAGAGGAACTGAGAACAAGCCACTCAAACACTGTGACCACCTCAAAATCAACTATGCCCCCACCCTCAGCAACCCACAGTCATTTTCCTTTAAAGATACATCTCTTTTGAGCTTGTTTTTATATCCTCTGGGCATGGCTGGAGGAATTGCTAGATATAAATTTAAATCTTATACGTATATTGGATAAGCATATTGACTTTTAAAAGATATCAAAGTTAATAGCTGCATCAGTCTGTTTGGGGTGATTGCTTTATAGATAGAGGGATTCAACCCTATTAAAAAAAGAGCCACTTGAGCACATCAAGTTTCTTTTTATACCTGACTCTCTTTTCATCAAGATAAACATTCTAAACAGTTATCAAGGAGATGCCATGAAAATGATCAGTCCTCCCTCTCTCCCCGCTCAGATACACACTCTCTCTTTCATGTGCATACACACCCCTCTTTCTCCTCACAGGCAGTAGTTCTGTACCTAGAAGACTGAATTCCACCTGAGGTCTCTAGATGGTTTTCTGTATATTCTTCTTCCTAACCTGCCCTCTCACTTCTCCAATCTTCCCTTGCAGGTGGTCACATCAACCCAGCTGTGTCTTTTGCAATGTGTCTCTTTGGACGGATGAAATGGTTCAAACTGCCATTTTATGTGGGAGCCCAGTTCTTGGGAGCCTTTGTGGGGGCTGCAACCCTCTTTGGCATTTACTATGGTGAGTAAAGTCCCTGAGTCCTAAGGTTAGAAAGAGCTGGGCATAATTTGAAAGTCAGAATTACTTGGTAGGCACAGGTGAGAAAAAGCAAGAACGGGAAGCATTCTACAAGTGACAGCAAGTTCTTAATTTGAGAAAATGAGGCCATATTACCATTCCAGCAAATTCATGAATCCTCTTAATGAAAATGGTCATATCTTACATGGGGAGCAGAACTTAAAGGAAGCCTGTCTTTGTGCCAAGCCAGCACTACAACATAAACATCCATGCAACAAGAAATAGGCCAGTGGCTTCCCGACTGCTGTCTCTGATTTGGCTGGGAAAGGAGGTGTTTTCTGGTGGCAAAGGTGTGACAAGTAAGTATTGAGAGAAGGACTCTGGGAAGATGTCTTTGAAGGAAGAGACACAGCAGAGATGTGGTCTGGGTAGGAGCCTCATTGCCCTTCTATCAAAGAGCCAGGGCTTCCACTCTGCAACAGTCCTTGGGAAAAACACAGTACTGGTGATAGAAGACCAGACTTTAGTTCTAGCTGTTAAGTAAATACCTGTGCAACTTAAATAAGTCATCTGATATGACTAGCCTCAGTTTCCTCCTCTGGAAAATGAGGGAATTGAATTAGATGACTCTCGAGGCCTTTCAAACTAAAACACCTTGGTGTTCCCATGAAATCAACTGTTAAAGCAGCTCCTTCCTTCTAACCCAAGGTAAGTCTTAATACATTATGACTCCCAAACTGAAGACCTTAGGAAGTAGAATTTACGAACCAGGCCTTAGAGAAATGAGTCATGGATGGCTGGGTGTGTGGTGGCTCATGCCTGTAATCCCAAAACTTTGGGAGGCAGAAGCGGCACGATCGTTTGAGCCCAGTAGTTCAAGACCAGCCTGGGCAACATAGGGATACCTCGTCTCTTCAAAAAATAAAATAAAAATAATCCAGGTGTGGTAACTCACACCTGTAGTCCCAGCTACTAGGGAGGCTGAGGGGAGAGGATTGTTTGAGCCCAGATCAAGGCTGCAGTGAGCCAGTATCATGCCATTGCTCTCCAGCCTGGGCAACAGAGCAAGACCCTGTCTCCAAAAAAAGAAAAAAAAAAGAAATATGTTATGGAAAGGGACTTTTCCCCATAGAGTGTCTCTCTGAGAATTAGAGTCTAAAAGGGCTAAAAGGGAATTCAAGAACACACAGGAAATTCAGAGCCTGCTGCTGTGGCAAGAATGGCCTGGGGTCAGTGCTAGCTGTGGCAGTGGCTGCCATACCCCTGGCTCTAAGGGCATCTTCAGTATACTGCAACATCCTCAAATTCTGGAGTGGTATTAGGGGTTACTGAGAGCCCTCTGGGAATTACAAAGTATTCCTAGAGCAAGACCAAGCCCCACTTTGGCTTTCAGTTGAGCTCGAAAAGTCCAAGAATTCCCCCAAAAGAGAATTCATTCCCAGGACCCTATCAAAGAAGAATTTGTCCAAGTTTGGAGTGGGCCATTCAGAGAGGCCAAGGGCCTTCTTCCTTTGACCCCCCATCCTGGGATTCACCTGGGCATCTCTAAAACTATCATTCCTCGGAAGTAGAGAGAGACAAATGACATGGCTATGCCAAGCTCAACCTGAGTGACTGGTTGTTTAGCACAAGGCTTGGCACAGGCCTCCTTCAACTCTTCCCAGAGAACACTAATGTGCCAGAGCTTTCTCTTTCATAGATGGACTTATGTCGTTTGCTGATGGAAAACTGCTGATCGTGGGAGAAAATGCAACAGCACACATTTTTGCAACATACCCAGCTCCGTATCTATCTCTGGCGAATGCATTTGCAGATCAAGTAAGTGTAGATTCAACAAAGACTTAACTTTGGTGAAAAGATATGCTCTCATAAGGGGAATGCTTTGGAGAACTAGAGACCAATCAGAAAGGAGAGATTGTATTTCCAAAGGCAGAGGTTGCTGGGCATAACCCAAGCTTTCTTGATAATCGTTTTACCTTTGCAGAGAGCTGATACCACCAGAACAGTTTTCTCCTTCCTCTTTAATACATACACTTGTTTCACATTAGTTGAGATCCAGAAAAGAGTGAATGACTAGACATTTCAATCCCTGTAGACACAAATGGAGTTCACTTCACTATTGACTCTTTTGAACAAGTGGTCTAAGCATGGAGGCCACAAGAGAAAACATTTCTATTTCAAATCAAAGACTGTGAAGGGTGGTAGTTGAGCCTAGGGGATCATCCGTCCTCTCTGTCTCACCATGTGCATAGGTTTATTTATTTAAACTCTCAAGGTGGCTAGAAGTATCTCTGCTTATTGATAAACAAGCTTCTGGCACCCAAGCATACTGTGGTGTAACCAATAGCACACCTATTTGGTCAGCTTATGGCAGGACTAACAATGTCAACTCAAAAGACTCTTCTTCCCTTACTGTGTCCCAAGAAGGCTGCTGGTTATCTTGGTCAGGGCAGTGGAAGGAAGGCTATATTTTTCAGTATCTCTAAGTTCTTCTTCTATGATCAGGACTTATACAGTGGAGCAGATCAGAATGGGCATGTGTATAAAATGGATCTTCCAGTTCATCAGCTATGCCCACCTCCATTCAATGTATGGATGAAAAACTATGCCCTTATGTCCTCAGCTTTTTTACTTTCCACTTTCATCAATAAATCAAACAGGCAACAAGTGTTCATTAAAAACTCACTATGGCCAGGCGCGGTGGCTCACGCTTGTAATCCCAGCACTTTGGGAGGCCGAGGCGGGCGGATCACAAGGTCAGGAGATCGAGACCACGGTGAAACCCCGTCTCTACTAAAAATACAAAAAATTAGCCGGGCGTAGTGGCGGGCGCCTGTAGTCCCAGCTACTCCGAGAGGCTGAGGCAGAAGAATGGCGTGAACCCGGGAGGCGGAGCTTGCAGTGAGCTGAGATCGCGCCACTGCACTCCAGCCTGGGCGACAGAGCGAGACTCTGTCTCAAAAAAAAAAAAAAAAAGACTCACTATGTGCTTGGCCCTGTGTCTGGAGCTTGAACGACTGACAAGTAAATGTGAGTTGTAAAGATCCAAGATGCAGAGTCTGAATGCTTGAATTAAAATAGCTGTTCTGCCTCCAACTTCCTGCGTGGCTTCAGCAAAGTACTGAATTTTTTGGGTCACAAGTTTTTCACTTGTAAAATGGGGATAATATGAGCCTTCATGAAGTTACTTATGAGGATAAAAAGAATAAGATGAGAAAAAATGCCTTGTAAACAGTATCTGCCCAGAAATTTTGAATCTAGTTGAAGAGCATTGAACAAGGAAACAATGCAAAATAAGATATAATTAGACAGGGCTGGGCATGGTGGTTCACATCTTACTCCCTGCATTTTGGGAGGCCAAGGTGGACAGTTCACTTGAGCCCAGGAGTTCACTACCAGCCTGGGGAACATGGCAAAACCCTGCCTCTACCAAAAATACAAAAATTAGCCATGCGTGGTGGTGCTTGTGTGTAGTCCCAGCAACTTGGGAGGCTGAGGTGGGAGGATAGCTTGCACCCAGGAGTTGGAGGCTGCAGTGAGCTATGATCACACCACCACACTTCAGCCTGGGCAAAAAAGAAGAAAATTAGATAGGAAACTGGAGTATAGGGACCATATTATAATAGAAATTTGAAGCAGAGAGCATAGAAGAGCTAGGACAATTTTGGTTATTTCGGTGTTTTTCTCTAAGCTTTTTTTTTTTTTTTTTTTTTTTGAGACTGAGCCTGTTGCCCCAGGCTGGAGTGCAGTGGCTTGATCTCAGCTCACTGCAACCTCCACCTCCCAGGTTCAAGCAATTCTCCTGCCTCAGCCTTCGGAGTAGCTAGGATTACCAGTGTGAGCCACCACTCCTGGCTAATTTTTGTATTTTTAGTAGAGACGGGGTTTCACCATGTTGGCCAGACTGGTCTCGAACTCCTGACCTCATAATCCACCTGCCTCAGCCTCCCAAAGCTGTATCTTGATCAATGCTGACCTGCATACCATATCCTGAGCTTCCTTCATTGTGTCCTTGTCTCAGATTGAGTTGGCAATTTCTCTAAGGTCATGGTTTCTAAGCCCATTATTGTGTATATAGTCAAGTAGAAAAAGCGAGTATTAGAAAATCCTGAGGCTGTAACCATCAGCAAACTCTGAAGGCTCTCTGTATTCTTAGGCTTTGGAGAGAGTTCCAAAAATTGCCAATTATCAGTCAGTCAACACCCAACCGAGCTCTTGGCCATCATGACCATATTTTGGGGTCACCTTATTTCAAGATTACTAAGTTGTTTAGCTCTAAATACTGTTCAAGCCTATTCCTTGGTTTAGTTAATAATCAATCACTTATTCACCCAATAACTATTTACTGGGCACCTACTTAGCCAAGTACAGCTCTATGCTCTTCCTTCTTCAAAGAGTTCAGAGTCTGAGGCTCAATCTAACAAGTAAACAGATACTCTTTTGCAGAGTGACAAGGACAGTGATAGAAGTCAAGTCAGAATGTCATGGAAGCCCAGAGTTGGGAGCTTTTACTCTGCAAGAGAGAGTTGGAGAAGGCTTTCCAGAGAAGAGTGCTCTTAGGGGAACATGTGTCTTTTAATATTAATTAAAAATTATTTTAACATTATTATTTTGGAAAGCAGATGAAATGATAATGAACTTAAACTTTAAAATCAGTTGCCTGATTCCCATCCTGATTCTTCTGCTTACAAGTTTGACGTTGGACAAGCGTCTTAACCTTGTTCTACCTGAGTTTTCTTATCTATAAACTGAGAACAATAACAGGATTTACCTCACAGCATTACTGTGAAGTTTTAATGAGGTAAAGCATATGAAGTACCTGGCACATAATAAATGTTCAATAAATAATAGCTATCGTTTAACTGTTAAAGTAAAACAGTAGTTTGGAAAATTAATAACATAGAAACCAGCTATAATTGGCCAATTCAAATACCTATTATCAGTTTTGTTTATTGTCTTAAAATTTTTCTTTTATGTGTGTTTTTAAGTAGAGTCAACCCTACATATCCATGGATTCTGCATCCATGGATTCAACCAACCATGGATCAAAAATATTTTTAAATTGCATTTGTATTGGACATGTACAGACTTTTTTCTTGTCATTATTCCCCAAACAATACTGTATTCACATTATATCAGGTATTATAATAATCTAGAGATTATTTAAAGTATACAGGAGGATATGCATAGGTTACATACAAATAATACACAATTTTATATTGGGGACTTGAACATCCATGGATTTTTGCTATTTGCAGGAAGTCCTGGAGCCAATCCCCTACAGATACCGAGGGACAGCTGTATAACACACAAAACAAAACACAAACACAAACAAAAAAATACAATTTTTTTCACTTAATGTCATAAGTATTTTTAAATATTACTACATAGCTTCTATGTTTATAGTTTTTAATGGCTATATAGTAGACTAAAAAAAGAGTAAAAGCTTCCAGTTTTTTGGTACTATAAATTTTGCTAAAGTGGACATTTTAAAATGACTTTTCCACATTTTAGATTATTTCCATTGTGTAATTCTCAAATATCCAGCAGCATCAAATTATATAAATAAATTTATGTTTTTGAATGCATATTGCTAAATTATTGCTGAATTTCCTTTTAAAAGCATAGTACTTGTTTAGATCTATTAGAAAAGCCTGAAATAACGGGTATCCTTTTCCTAACATTTGATATTGTTTGGATTTATTTTATTACAAATGAGTTTTTACCACTGCTTTCCAAATTCTGTTTTCCTTTTTTGAATTTTCTGTTCATTTCCTTTGCACACTCATCTATTGATATCTCACATTGCTTTTCTCACCAATTTGAACAAGCCTTTCATTCATTTTTCCAGCCTGCAGCTTGCTGTTCTACTTAGCTGAGTAGTAGCTTAGCAGGATAGTGTGGTATTAAGATAACAGTCTCTGGAGCCAAACTCTCTGGATCCAAACCTGACTGCCACCTACTAAGTGTGTAGGGTAACCAAGCTGTAAATGAGAATTATATTAGCTTCTCCTCTAGAATTGCTGTGGAAAGAAGAGAGACTGGCACAATTATTCACCCAGCACATGCCAGTTATTACTAGGCATATAAGTAAAGTAGTAATGTAATATTGTAAAATAGTAAGAAGGGATGATTTTGAGAAATGCAAATGACCTGGCTCAACTTCTCCCTCTCCAGGTGGTGGCCACCACAATACTCCTCATAATCGTCTTTGCCATTTTTGACTCCAGAAACTTGGGAGCCCCCAGAGGCCTAGAGCCCATTGTCATTGGCCTCCTGATTATTGTCATTGCTTCCTCCTTGGGACTGAACAGTGGCTGTGCCATGAACCCAGCTCGAGACCTGAGTCCCAGACTTTTCACTGCCTTGGCAGGCTGGGGGTTTGAAGTCTTCAGGTAAGTAACAGTGGTGGGGAGGAGAGAGACAGAGTCACGCTGCGCCTCACCAGCGGGGCGGGGCTTTGACATGGAGATCCAGGGAAGTTCAGACGACAGCGCCAATGTTAACTGCACACTCTGGTCATAAGCGTGGGACATTTCACTGGTATTTTGTGGCATGATGTGTGTGTGTGTGAAAGAGACAGACAGAGAGACAGAGAAAGAGAGCGGCTCTAGGTAAATTCAATAGAGATAAAACTGTCCCACATAATTATAATCCCTCAACTGCTATATGATTTTATGTGAACATTTTAGCTGTATAACTTGTCTGCAGATTCACTTTGTGACAAAGTTGGACTAGAATTTGCATCCTCTGATGCCACTACAGGGCTCTTCCTCGTGAACCATGCAACCTATGCTGCATTTTTTCCACAGATATTTGTTGGGAGTTATCTATGCTTTAGTCACTGTGCTAAGCAAGGAAATTTCAAATCAGCAAAAGCACTTGCCTTGAGCAATATAATAAGCGCTCTGGCAACCCCTAAAAGTGCTGCAGGAACACAGATAACAAGTGAGTAACTGCCAGGGAAGCTGGGAAAGACATGACTGCAAATGTGAGAGCTGACTTGGTTCTGGAGATATGAGTAAGAACTTCCTGACAGGACAGACATAAGATGGAGCCTCTGCCCCAGAAATGGCAAGACTCCATGCTTTCCACTTCAGAATGTGCTGAGGAAATATGCCAACTGTTGGTACCTATCTTCTAGGACAAACTTTGCCCCGTCACTACTTCCTGGTTTCCCTGCATGCAGTCACAGAGGCGCATGCTCATCCACCCACGGCAACTCCTTATGGGGAAGGAGCTCACTTTGGTTCATCAGGAAACAGGGCTCCACCATGGAGAAAAGTAGGAAAAATATGTGTGAGCAAATTCTAGTTTAATGTTTCCTGTGAGAACAAGGACGTGAGTGTTCCAAATGATGACCTAGACATAGAGTCATCGGAGTTTGGCCTGCCTTTCACCAGGGTGAAAAAGAAGTTAAAATAACTGGTACCATTGAGATCACCACCACAGATAGCACTCAGAGCGTCTAGAGTGTAAGTGCCACGAGTACCTTGACAGCCTTTTCCCCTGGTATATCCACAGTGCCTAGAACAGGGTGTAGCTCATAGAAAGGCTCAATAAAAAGGTATTGAATAAAAGAATGAATGAATTCTATGCGCCAGACTCTTCCTAGGGATTGAAGAATGCAAAGCAACTCAGTCAACATTCCCTGTCCTCAAGAAATTGACAATGCAATAAATTTCCTAGAACAGCAGTTCTCAACCGGAAGTGGGCAACTGTCCCCCAGGGCATTTTTGGTTGTCACGGCTGGACCTGAGGGAAGGGGATGCTACTGGCATCTAATGGGTAGATGCCAGGAATGCTGCTAAGCATCCTACAATGCACGCAGCACACCTCCCACAACAAAGAATTATTCAGTCCAAAATGTTAATAGGGTTGTGGTTGAGAAATTCTGTCCTAGAATCATCAAAACTAGAACATGAAAATGTCCCCAACTAGGATGGATCTCTTGTATCCTTCCAATGGAGCATCAAAAACATATGTCCTAAGGATCTCCTTATTCCCAGAGCCCAGAATTAGCCCATGAGTTTCCCTTAATTCTACCTTCCAGAGTCTCAGTCTTGGAGACCATGCTCTTCTCCCACCCCCTTTGAGCCCTCCTTGGTGATTCATTCAAAAGTTAAAGAGACATAGTGGTTCCAAAACAGATGGAGTTCTTGCCCAGTGTCTCTTTGCTCTGTTAAGTATATGTTAGGAGAACCCATGTGGAGGAGAATGCTGGAATCACCTAATGTCCCATGTCCTTAGCTAGCATCAGGATCTTTTCCCTTCCATGGACTCATTTATTCATTCATGCAGCTACTTGATATCTTACTCAAGGCTCTCCACTAAAGATGATAAGACCTAGTTTCTGTCCTTCACTGTTGTGTTTATATTCTACTTAAGAGGTTATTCCAGAAGCTCTTACACAAGGTTGAAGAGGTCAGGTGTCATTAGAGAGATTTGACTAATTAACTCCAGGAGTTTAGAGGTCTACAGCTCCAAATTTAAGAATTATGGGAGTGGGAGTGGAAGTGGGAGCATTTATAGTATTTGGATATGCTTAAACAGGCAACAGAGGGGATATCTCAGGCAGAGAGAACCGTTATTCAAAGACACAATGTTAAAATCACAAGTGATCTAGTCTAGCTGGAAGGGTGCAGAAAGAAAGTTGGAAAGGGCCGTTGTCAGATCATAGAGGACCTGGACTCCCAGAATGAGAATTTTGGTTTTTTTTCTGCTCCCTGTTTTGTAGGTTACAGGGAGTAGCAAAGTATTTGGGGCAGAAGTTTGGCAGGTTTAGAATGTCAATTTAGCAAAATTAATCTGGCATCATCCTATAAGACTGATTGAAAAACGAGAGAGTGGGGAAGTAGAAACCCATTAGGAAAGAGTAGGGTTGGCTGGTAATCCTCAACCAAAAATTTCTCCCCAAAACCTTTGAGGGACAACAGGCTTCCAAAGTGTTCTTAGAGTGTCTCATTTCCTCAGAGTTCTATATTCAAGGGAAATCCCTCAGTAGATATCCTAGCTTGGACCTACACTTAAGGTCTTAGAAAAAAAACAAGGCTACCTTGCTCCCAGGTCCCCACGTATCCCTGAATGGCAAGCAGTGGAATGATGGCAGGGACAGCGAGATGCCAGAGGGTCTGATGAGGGCAAGAGTCAACAGACCCTGGCTGACTCTTGGTTTTTCCTTTAAATGTTAAGATGTTTCCCATCAAAGTTCTCTCCACTTATTCACATTAAGATGTTAATAACTTAATCAGTGAAAGCTCTCAGGAGTATTATTAAATTTTTCAAATAGTTGACCCAAAGTATTGAATCCCTAAAGATGGTCCTTTGGACAGTTAACATAGACATGTTCCTGGCATCTCCCAAATCACAGGGTGCAAGTGATCACTATTTGTGTGCATATAGGACTAGGCTAGGCAGGTAACCACATCTGAGCACCTCCATTTGTGACTTGTGAACCTGATACAACATGTCCAGTCTCATAAAAGAAAAAGCATCCAGCCAGTGAAGAGGACATGTACCCTGGCTGATATCTTGGACCTTCATCTGCTAAATGACAGGAAGAGATTTGACATAAAAGGAAATGATGGATCCAACAGGTAGCTTATACTCCCTTCATGTTTTGACCTCTAGAGAAGACTTCAAGTCTTTACAGCCAAATGGGAGATGCAGCCACCCTCCATGTGCCTCCCCTAGAAAAATCCATCTGGATTTGGGGCCTGGGGAAGGGCACTGTGAGAGGAGCCGAGTGCAGCATCCTCGCTGCCATGTGGTAACAGTGACATCTGGTGGCTGCCATGCTCAGGCTCAGTGCTCATCCATCAACCCTGCATGGGCAATGCAGGACTTCGGAGACCACTTAGGTGCCCCAGGTGGAAGGAACCACGCAGATGGAGGAAATGGAGCTCACGGTGGGGAACGGGGGTTTGATTTGCTCAAAGACCTTCTGGATAATCTTGAGATTAGACCTAGTCTCCTGGATTCTAGGACAGGGTTCTCGTTTCCTGCTTATTTCCTTTATCGTCCTTTCTAATCAAAGTTTGAGATATACAAAAGGCCACATGGAACATATGTGTAGTTATTAAGCATAATGATGAAAAGAACAGCTATGGGTCCTTCTAGAATCCAACTAGAACACTGAAATTCTCACATGCCTCTGGGTACTCCTCTTGTCTCCCACCTCCTCTGCATTTATCTTGAAGTTTTGTGTTTACCATTCCCCTACTTTTTAAAAATACTTTTATCTTAAATGTATATATCCTTAAACAATATACTGTATACTTGTTTGCTTTCCTGATCCTTTCTAAGAAATTACTTACATGAATTTTCTCTCTCCAAAGAAGATGGTGACAACTCACAAAGATACCTGCTTTTCCCCAGAACTATAGCTTTCCTGTAATGTACTGACATTGAGGATTTCTGGAAGAAAGAGAGTCATGGCATGACAGCCTTATCAGAGGGTAGCCTCAAGCTATGACCTTAAAAAATAAGTACTGATTTAAATTATATTTAGAAGGCAATTCACACATCCACCTTAGATTTTTTAAAAATTCATTCATTGATTGAAAAACGTTTCCTGATTGATTAGTTTGATTGTCCTCATACACTAATGATGCCCAGGAATCTCTCTACATTCTACTTGTAATCCACAGGCATCATTATTTCAGGATGAGGGAAAGGCAATTCTGAATAATTGACCTGAACTTTCTTAGGGGCCCTCAATCATAACGATGGGCTCAGGCACTATATTTTATAAAAGGAAAATAAATAAGACATAATATCTCACAAATATTAATAGGACAATGAAATAGATCATCTGAAATCAGGTGTAGTGGAAAGTCAAGGATGACAGTTGCCATGCTGCAGTTAGCCCCCCTTATACTTAGCTCTTCTGAGTTAAGAGGGAACCATGAGCGTGAGAAAGACTAACAAGTCAGTGAAAAACTAGACAGTAATACCAGGAGGAAGGCCAAGAAATGTATCACTAATTTCTTGTTTGATTTCAGAGCTGGAAACAACTTCTGGTGGATTCCTGTAGTGGGCCCTTTGGTTGGTGCTGTCATTGGAGGCCTCATCTATGTTCTTGTCATCGAAATCCACCATCCAGAGCCTGACTCAGTCTTTAAGGCAGAACAATGTGAGGACAAACCAGAGAAATATGAACTCAGTGTCATCATGTAGTGGCATGCTCACCTCTGGATTTGCAATCAGTTTGGGATTCTCTTCAGAAAGATGGCATCTAAGTGTCTGTGTTTTTGTAAGCCTGAGGTGGAATCCACTCAGTTTTGTCTGCTAGCCATATGGGACACCTAATTGGAAAAGCATCTGAGTAAAAGTTTGGAAACACTGACGACTTCTCTACCAGTGTCCCCCACCCCCACCCCCCAGAATAACACTGACCGTCCCCTGAAACAGCTTTCTCTCCTGCCCTGTTTATTTCATCCTTGATGGGAATTCTTCCTAGGTAAGCACTAATAACTTGGCGTCTTGACGATAGTCTCATTTGGGTGGTCTCAGCTGCACTATCTGTATGAAATGGTGTCACCAAAACCCTTTTCTTCAGTATCGACAAAGATTACATTGTGAGTATCAACCAAACCCTAAATTGAAAGACAAAACCATGGTTTCAGTCAACATATTCATGAATTAGGGAGCTAATGGGTTAAGCTTCTAGTTATGCTGTGCTACTGGATTTGTATAAATACTGATATTCTCCAAACCTAGTGATGTAGGGAGCAAGAGAATGCAGCTGGAAGGCACAAGGGGAGGACATTGTGGCATTCAGAAACTGCAGGAGACAAGATGAATTTGAGAAGCCAAATGGAATTTTTAATGGAAACCATTTATCAGATTAATCTCTTGCTCTCCTGCATTTTAGAGGACACCAATTAATTTCCTGTTCTTTAGTATATAATAACCTAAAATACAATTGTAACCTCAGTCATGAAAAATACATCACTCTGTCTTTTTAGCTCAAATGTATTTTCCTAATTGCCCACTTGAGAATAGACATTTGACAAGTTATATCAACGACTGTGCTTGTCCATTATTTTACACATACCCTAGAAGTCAAAACTGAAAGCCACTGGATCCTGGTCTAGCTGAATCTTCAGAGTGGGAGGTCTCCAAAAAGATAATATTACCTTATTGGGCTTAACAATTCACAAGGCACTTTCACACACATTATCTAATTTAATCCTCATAATGACTATCTGAGGCAAATGCCACATTGCCCATTTTTCAGATAAAGAAACAAAATCTTAGGGAAGATAAGTTGAGCTGTCCAAGAGCACGCAGAAAGTTGAACGTTATCTAATGCATTCCTCTACCTTTCAGAAGATCAGTAGCTGGCTGAGAATCTTTGCCAAATCTTCCTGGCTGGCCAGAAGTGGAATTGGCAGCTTCTAGAATATATACACCTCCGGACAAAATGTTCCTCAATCTTAAGATAGAAAGACCCTCATTGTCTGGGTCTATTCTCACACTTACTGAGTACGGATGAAGGAAAGTGGTAGCAATTTAATCATAATTTTCATTTGCTGAAAAACATTATCAGAAGGCCTCCCTTTCTAAGCCACCTCTGGTCTTGCTAAGTCTTCATCTTCCTTCCTGCCAGCACCAAACATTACATTCAAGGGATTTCCTCTGGCTCAGTCTTTTCCCCTTGAAGTTCTCTAATAGATGTTACTTTTGACAAAAGACCGCCTATGAGTTACAAGCACCAGGGGATGCTCTACATCAAGGGATGCACCTTCAGTCAAACTGTCAAAAAGCCCAGAATTCCCAAAGGCATTCGTTTTCCCAACTGCTTTATGCTGATAACAGAACAACAGAAAGCAAATGTGAAATGGTTCTGATGACTTACGTTCTACAATCTATGGACATATGGGATTTTTTTTCTTGCTTTGAAGCTACCTGGATATTTCCTATTTGAAATAAAATTGTTGGGTCATTGTTGGTTGGTTGGTTGGTTTTTATAAGTATTAAGATTACTAAGTACGTCTAGTTCAGAGGTTGTCTACTGTGTCTACAAATTTGAATTTCCTGGGGGAACTTTTGAAAAAATACTAGTGCCCAGCTGGTCCTTTGTAAACATCTCAGGTGATTCTAAAATGCAGCAAAGGTTGAGAACATTGACTTGGGTAAATCACACGGGTCTAAAATTTCTTTGACCATGTCCAGTAGCGGCCAGGTAATTCCTGGCAGGATTCTAGAGTCTTGGGAACCTCATGGATTAGAGCAATGGTTTTCCTCCCTCCCTACTTCTTTTTTTTGTTTTTTTTTTTGTTTGTTTTTGAGACGGAGTCTCGCTCTGTCACCCAGGCTGGAGTGCAGTGGCGCAATCTCGGCTCACTGCAAGCTCCGCCTCCCGGGTTCACGCCATTCTCCTGCCTCAGCCTCTCCGAGTAGCTGGGACTACAGGCGCCCGCCACCACGCCCGGCTAATTTTTTGTATTTTTAGTAGAGACGGGGTTTCACCATGGTCTCGATCTCCTGACCTCGTGATTCGCCCGCCTCAGCCTCCCAAAGTGCTGGGATTACAAGCGTGAGCCACCGCGCCCGCCCCTCCCTCCCTACTTCTAAAGGGAACATGAGGCAATATTTGGAGACTTTTATGGTTATCACAACTGGGAAGGGGATGCTAATGGCCTCTAGTGGCTAGAGGCCAGGGATGCTGCCAAACATCCTACAATGCAAAAGCAACCCTCCGAACAAATAATTATTTGGCCCAAAATGTCAATAATGCTGAGGTTGGGAGACCTTGGTGTCCAGGAAAGGTGGGGAGGGGAGTGAGAGAAGACACTGAAATCCTGCACCTTGATTCAAGTTCAGCCAGAAGCAAAGGTGCCAAACAAACCAGGAACAAACCCTGGGGGTGGACTATAATTCTTAGAGCAAGAGGCAACACAAAATTTGAGTTTTGAGGATGAACTGTGGAATCTATGATCTACACAGGTGCTCATTAAACACAATTTGATGATTGATGACTAGGATTTATAAAGAGGAAATGTACCATTATGGAAATCAACCCCAGGAAGGTTTTTTTCAATGGAAAAAAGTGCTTTTGTTCCAGGTGCTCACACTCAAATTCTCTCCCCACGCCCACCCCCGTTTACAAGTAAGTGGATTTACCTTTGTGGAGTTATTTTCCAAGAGAATGTTTATATGGTTGAATTATCTGTATCCGAAGTCAACTAGATAGAGCCAACTCATCCATTTTTTAAATAGTTGCTTTAAGAGTTAGAATTGTAACATTCCTCCTTCCCTCCCTCTCATCAATCAAAAAACTTAATAGGAGCATTTATCTTAATGCCAAAAATATAATTTCTCTGATTCTTAAACCAGTTGAGATCTCAGAGCATGTCAAAGGTTGCAGGGCTTTTCTAACCAGTAACAACCAGTCAATATTCAGCTGTTAAACAGGATACTCCACGTAAAAATGTCGTATGTAAAATTTTATCCTTATGATATAAATTATTATTTCCTTTAAATTGCTTACACACACAGACACACACACACACACACGTCTTACTTTAAGGTATATTGATGTTCAATAATATCGTCATGAGAAAAAAATACAACTTCCAGTTAGAGAGAATGGTTTATAAGTTTAATTTAGCCACAGAACCTATCGTTCAAATAAACCTTATGTGACACCCACAAGTGAACTGGAATTGCTATAAATAAAGAAAGGAGGGGATCAGGAGCTTCATTCTGCTTGTGATATCATCTTAAAAACACACCCCCAATGCAGCCCCTAAGGGGTCTCTGAAGAGAAATTTTGTGTGTGTGTGTGTGTGTGTGTGTGTGTGTGTGTGTGTGTGTGTGTCAGGGCTGGGGGTGGGGTTTCAGAACACAGAGTCACAGTTTGAAAATCACTGATAAAGACTTGGGATAAGTTGTTGGTGAGCACTTTTATGAAAGTTTCAAAGATATAACCTACAAAAGACCATATTAGTTTAATCTCAGGTCATTTTCCAAAGACTTCTTAATAAATGAATTAGATAAGGTGAATAGAATTACTCAATCCAGCAAACATCACCCACAAAGAGATGTGGTACATCAGTTCTCAAACTGGGAATTTAAGTTCTCTGTGACAACATGTTTACTAATCACAGCCCATACACAGAAGCAATGATAGTCCTGGTCACACTTACTGTGTTGACTGTCTAAGTCTGTATAAAAATAAATAGATAGATGATAGACAGACAGATAGGTAAGCAACCAACCATGCTCCAATCTCTTTCGTATTGCTGGAAATAAAGTAGCTCTTATTCAAGAGATGCTGTCTCTGGATTAGTGAAAAGAGGGCGCCAGGCAAACTGAACATGAATCCATAGAACTCTGTGTGGATGGAGATGCTGCCCAAGCCAGTTGGACTCCGTCTCCCTCCAGGGATACCTTATGTTTCTCGCAGCTTTCGACACTTTTGCCTTTGTGGACCTCTCCCCACCTCTGAAAGTGTCAATTAAAATAAATCGTTTTGTAATTGTACTGGTGACAAGCTCGATTGTATTCTTTTATTCTGGATGTGATTTCAGCAGATATTTAAACCTTTCCATGGTCTCTTAGAAGTAGCATGGGTTCCAGGCATAGCGCCGAGTGACGAAGTCCTACTGTATGCCACCGCCTCCCTAGTCTAGCGCGCCCCTCTGTGTTCCAGAGCCTCTCACACGCAGCCCCTTCCTCCACGGGGCCCTCAACTCCCTCACTGTGGGGTCTTAGGAAACACTGCGGGAGCCTTGGGAGTCCTGGAGGTTCTGATGGACGCTCCAGAGGCCAGACCACTGTTCATGGGGATCGGCCACGTCGGTGGCCCTCCGCCCTCCGCCCTCCGCCTCAGGCTTCCAGCAGGTGAGAGGCTTCCTGACTTCCTTCCTGCAGAGGAAGCAGGGGCGGTCCAGGGGCCCGAGTACCTCAGATGCAAAGGTCCTGCGTAACGTGTTATTAAAGAACAATTCTTGCGCTTTAATTCTTAGTGTCTCACAGTTCACAAAGCACGCTCACATCCAGGACCTCTAAGACTCTCAGAAAAGCTCAGCAAGTAGATTATTATCTCCACTTAGAGATGGGGAAACTGAGGGTCGAGGCCTTAAGCAATTTGTACCAAGTTCCAGAGTGAAGAGTGAAAGAGGTGGGATGCGAACCGTGTGTCTGAGTGGGGTGACCAACCATCCCAGGTTGCTTGGGACTCAAGCGTTTCCTGGGATGCAGGATTCAGTGCCAATACCAGGACCAGTCGGTCACCCTCCGTCCTGAGTCAAGACTCGTGCACTTCCCACCACCGAGCCTCCTTGCAGACAGATGCTCTCCTTTGGGCTCATTGTCTTGCAGCAGATAAAGTGTTCTTTGATTAATTTAACAGAAAGAGAGAATGTCTTCATTTTTAATTTCAATTATAAATGTGAATAAATATTTTAAGAGTGGCACAGTGGTTTAGAGCATAGGCTATTAATGAAAATTCTGTCAGTTCTACCTTCCATATATATTCCAAATCTGACCTCTTCTCACACACAAGCCTAGTCTAAGCCACGGCCTCTGTCTCTTAGGTCTTAGAAAAGCCTCCTAATAGGTCTCCCTACCTTTCTGCTTAAACTCCTGCTGCCTGTAATCAACACAGCAGCCTGCATGATCTTTAGATAAAAGCCCAACTGTACTTAGAAGTGTCACATGCTCTGACCTTCATGGCCTGGTCTTTACTGCTCTCCCCTTTGTCTGTCACCTCAGCTCCAGCCATACAGGCTTCCATCCTGATCCGTGAACCCACCAAGCAAGCCCCAGCCACAGGGCCTTTGCACTTGATGTCTTTCTTACTTGAAATTCCCTACCCACCACCTTCAGCTGCCTATTCGATGTCACTGTTAGTAAAGCCTTTCTGATCACCCATCACTCTCTACCTACTTTCCCGATTTATTTTTCTCCCCAGCACTTACCACCCTCCCTAAAATACAAACATTTTGTATTAAACTTGTTGGATTTTGTGTGTTTCCTCCCGTTGGAATAGAAGGTCCATGCTGGCAAGACGTTTTGCTCTTTAATTCTCCACCTCTGCTCCAGGGCCTAGAACATAGTAGTGGCTCTATGAAAATTAGTTGAATTAATGCAGTACAGAGTCATCCTCTCTGGGTTCAAATCCTAGTTCCACTACTTGTTAGTACAGTAGCCAAGTTAGTTAGCCTCAGTTTTCTCATGGATTAAGTAGAAATAATAAGAGTGAGATAATTAAGGTAAAGTTCTTAGAAAAGTCCCAACCTTATAGTATATATTATATAAACACGAACTGTTGCTGCCACAGCATCTGCTGTTGTTATTATTACTGATGTCATTATAATATGTGGGAGTTTGAAAACATGGAATAACATCATTAAAATTTGGTTACAAGCTCTTCCCTTGCTTTTTATAATCCAATCCTTCTCAGTTCCACGTCTTTCAGGAACTTTCAAGTACCTAAGGTTTCAGTTTCATTTTTCAATCTTTAAACGAAGTTAGTAGGATTATCTTATTTTATTATGAAAGATTTAAAAAATACACAATAGTGAGAAAATGGTAAAATGATACCCCACGTAGCCTTCACTCAGCTTCAACAGTTGCCAAAATTTAGCCAATAATGTTTTATTTACTCACCCTCTCTGCTTTTCACTTCTCCCCCTGGGATTTTTTTGAAGCAAATCCTAGACATGATATCATTTTACCCATGAATATTTAAGATGTATCTCTAAAAGATAAGAATTCTTTTTAAAAACATAACCACAATACCATTATCACACATAAACTAAGTATCAATAATTTCTCAATTTCTTAATATCATCAAATACAGTCATTGTGGACATTTCCAGTGAGACTGCCCTTTGTTGTTGCTGTTGTTTGGTGGAGAGTATCTTGCTATGTTGCCCAGGCTGGATTCGGAATCCTGGGTTCAAGGAGTCTTCTGAGTAGCTGGTACTAAGGTACACACCGCCACACCTAGCTGAGACTGTCTTTTAACTCTGGCATGTAACAATGTAGATTTTGTAAAGGTTGAAAACCAGTGAGTCACTCTGATGTCTAATGGCTCAGGCAAAATCAGGGTTTTGCAGCAACAGTTTGGGACTCAAGGGTTTCCTGGGATGCAGGATTCGACGCCAGTACTAGGACCAGTTGGTCACCCTCCATCCTGAGCCAAGATTCCTGCACTTCCCACCACCAACCCTTCTTGCAGACAGATGCTCTCCTTTGGGCTCATTGTCTTGCATCCTCAGATTTGTACCTTCCTGTCCAATTCTATAAGATTTTTGCAAAACATTTTCATTTTGATGCAAAAAGGAAAATGCATTTGTCTGCTACTACTAAAAAGTAGCCATCTACCGCGAGTAAAGTTATGTTTAAGCAAGGAGGAGGTCCTGCATTTATTTGAAATTATGGAAAATATAATTAACAATTACTGTTACACTAAGAAATCCACACTACACAAAATGCTTATACTTCAAATGGTAAAATATACTGTGAAAAGAACTCCCAATATTTAACATCTGTGCAGCCCTGTGAGTAACATTGTGAGTGATTAAGGCAAGTGAACACCTAGAAAATCCTGCTATAACCTATGGTAGTAATACTTATTTGATATTTATATGTTTATTCTTACCCAAAGACTTCAGACCTTTGGAAATGGAAACTTATACAAAAGTGGCACAATACTTCTATGTTCCAACATTTTCATGAAGGAAATCACCTTTGTCTAGAGAGGATTTTGATGGCCCTTGGCTGGCTGATCTGTGGTGATATTCTGATAATAAGATTCTGATCTAATGGAGGATATAGTTCTAGCCAAAAATCACCTATAGATCATGAAGAAGCAAGGACCATGCATTGCCCATCCCAGAGCCTGTTCTCAGCCTAGAACCATAAAAAGACCAAGTAAAAAAACCAGCAGAGAATTGATGTTTCGTTGCTGATGTGATTATCTTTGGAATAAGACCATGGGGGCATTCAACTGCTAACACATTGGAGACTGTGTAGCTAGTGTTCAAAATGTCAGGCTCTAGACACTGTCAGAGTGGATTCCAGTCCACCATTGAATAGCTGTGTGACCCTAAACCTCAGCTTCCTCATCCATTAAATGGGAATGATACTAGTACTTGTGTCCTATAAGTTATTGAAAATATTAAGAAAATGCCTGTGAAACATGTAGCACAATGCCTGGAATTTATTTTCCTCTTAATACTTCTTAGCTAATTCTGTTATTATTATTTCACATTTACAAATTCAGCTGTATATTTGTGTAAGAATGTGAAGCCCAAGAAAATTTTCCAGGAATATGAATTTGCTAACACCTAAATCATCTAATTCATATGGCTGGCTTAGCTTTGACAGTTTTCTTAATATACTCAGGTGCAAAGAACCTACATAAGGCTGTGCTTAGCTTATGAATTACAGAGTTTAGTTTTGATAAATTAATTAAACAAATTATTTAGTTGCCTAATGGAGCTGCCAAATTAATCTGAAAAATCTAGCAAAAATAAATGAAGAATGATTTACAGAGTTAATGAAACTCCCAATAAAAATCAGCAGGCTATTTTTTGGAGAAATTAACAAGCTCACTCTAAAATTTGTATGGAAATACAAAGTAACTAGAAAAAAAAAACTAAGAAAAGAGGGAAAACATAGGAAAAGTTAGGCTATTTAATTTCAAGGCTTTCTATAAAGCCATGCTAAGCGGGACAATATGCTATTAGTATAGGAAGGAATAAATAGATTAATGAAACATAATACAGCACCCGTAATTTGACCCATGCTTATACAGTAAATTGATTTTGAATAAAAGTAGCCAATGCAGTCCCGTGGAGAAGGGAAAGTGTTTTCAACAAATGGTACTGAACAACTAGAAAAAAAGTAAATCTTGACTTCTACTTCACAAAAACATAACAGAAAAATTAACTGAATATGGATCATAGACTTAAAAATAAAACTTAAAACTATAAAGCTTCTTGAGAGAAATATGGGAGAATATTTGCAACCTTGGGATGGGCAAAGTTTTCTTGTATAAGAATACAAAACTACAAAAAATAGATCAATTGTGTGTCAATAAAACTTAAAACTTCTACCCATTAAAAGAGATCACTAAGAAAATGAATGGGCAAGCCACAGACTGGAAAAAAATATTTATAATAGCTGTATCTAACAAAGGTAACGTACTCAAAATATATAAACTCACCCAACTCAATAAAGAAGACAAACCAATTTTTAAAATAGACTATGGATGTAAACAAACAGGCACTTCATTAAAGAATACATATGAATGACCAATAAGCACATTAAGGAAGTTCAAATTAAAACCACAATGATATACCATGTTGCAGGCATTAGAATAGTTATCTTTAAAATATACTGGAGACACCAAATAGCAGAATGTGGGGCAATTGAACCCTTCATATATTGCTAGTAAAAGTGTAAAATGGTACAACTCTTTCATAAAAATATTTATTATAAAGGTAAACTTATACCTACTCCATGATCTTCAATTCTACTCCCAAGTACTTAACCATAAAAAGACCAAATTTAAAAAACCAACAACAAAAATTGTTATGCAAGAATGTTTATAGCATCTGCATTCATAATAGTTCCAATCTGGAAAATGGAAATTGCTTTTGAAATTTCCAGATTTGGAATTTTTGGAATCCAAATGTCCATCAACATGAAAATGAATAAACAATTTGTGGTATATTCTTACAATAAAAATATTTCTTGAAATAAAAAGAAAACACGGAGGTGCTAAGATGGCAGAAAAGGAACAGCTCCAGTCTACAGATCCCAGCGTGAGTGACGCAGAAGACGGGTGATTTCTGTATTTCCAACTGAGGTACCGGGTTGACCTCACTGGGGCTTGTTAGACAGTGGGTGCAGGACAGTGGTTGCAGCACATGGACCGTGAGCCAATGCAGGGCGAGGCATGGCCTTACCCAGGAAGTGCAAGGGGTCAGGGAATTCCCTTCCCTAGCCAAGGGAAGCTGTGACACACAGCACCTGGAAAATCGGGTCACTGCCATCCTAATACTGCACTTTTCCAACAGTCTTAGCAAATGGCACACCAGGAGATTATACCCCACACCTGGCTCAGAGGATTCCCACACCCACGGAGCCTTGCTCACTTCTAGCACAGCAGTCTAAGATCGAACTGCAAGGCAGCAGGGAGGCTGGGGGAGGGGCACCCACCATTGCTGAGGTTTGAGTAAGTAAACAAAGCAGCCGGGAAGCTCAAACTGGGTGGAGCCCACCCCAGCTCAAGGAGATCTGCCTGCCTCTGTAGACTCCACCTCTGGGGGCAGGGCATACCTGAACAAAAGGCAGCAGAAACTTCTGCAGACTTAAACTTCCCTGTCCGACAGCTTTGAAGAGAGTAGTGGTTCTGCCAGCACAGAGTTTGAGATCTAAAAATGGACAGACTGGCTCCTCAAGTGGGTCCCTGACCCCTGAGTAGCCTAACTGGGAGGGACCTCCCGGTAGGGGTCAATTGACACCTCATATGGCCAGGTGGCCCTCTGAGATGAAGCTTCCAGAGGAAGGATCAGGCAGCAACATTTTCCGTTCTGCAATGTTTGCAATTCTGCAGCCTCTGCTGGTGATACCCAGGCAAACAGGTTCTGGAGTGGACCTCCAGCAAACTCCGACAGACCTGCAGCTGAGGGTCCTGACTGTTAGAAGGAAAACAAACAAATAGAAAGGACATCCACACCAAAACCCCATCTGTACGTCACCGTCATCAAACACTAAAGGTAGATAAAACTACAAAGATGGGGAAAAACAAGAGCAGAAAAGCTGAAAATTGTAAAAATCAGAGTGCCTCTTCTCCTCCAAAGGCCTGCAGCTCCTTGCCAGTAACGGACCAAAGCTGGATGAAGAATGACTTTGACGAGTTGAGAGAAGAAGGCTTCAGAAGATCGGTAATAACAAACCTCTCCGAGCTAAAGGAGGATGTTCAAACCAATCTCAAAGAAGCTAAAAACCTTGAAATAAGATTGGACAAATGGCTAACTAGAATAAACAGCATAGAGAAGAACTTAAATGACCTGATTGAGCTGAAAACCATGGCACGAGAACTACACGATGCATGTACAAGCTTCAGTAGCCAATTCGATCAACTGGAAGAAAGGGTATCAGTGATTGAAGATCAAATGAATGAAATGAAGCAAGAAGAGAAGTTTAGAGGAAAAAGAGTAAAAAGAAATGAACAAAGCCTCCAAGAAATATGGGACTATGTGAAAACACCAAATCTACGTCTGATTGGTGTACCTGAAAGTGACGGGGAGAATGGAACCAAGTTGGAAAACACTCTTCAGGATATTATCCAGGAGAACTTTCCCAACCTAGCAAGGCAGGCCAACATTCAAATTCAGGAAATACAGAGAACACCACAAAGATACTCCTCTAGAAGAGCAACCACAAGAAACATAATTGTCAGATTCACCAAAGTTGAAATGAAGGAAAAAATGTTAAGGGCAGCCAGAGAGAAAGGTCGGGCTACCCACAAAGGGAAGCCCATCAGACTAACAGCTGATCTCTCGGCAGAAACTCTACAAGCCAGAAGAGAGTGGGGGCCAATATTCAACATTCTTAAAGAAAAGAATTTTCAACCCAGAATTTCATATCCAGCCAAACTAAGCTTCATAAGTGAAGGAGAAATAAAATCCTTTACAGACAAGCAAATGCTGAGAGATTTTGTCACCACCAGGCCTGCCCTAAAAGAGCTCCTGAAGGAAGCACTAAACATGGAAAGGAACAACTGGTACCAGCACTGCAAAAATATGCCAAATTGTAAAGACCATCGATGCTAGGAAGAAACTGCATCAACTAATGGGCAAAATAACCAGCTAACATCATAATGACAGGATCAAATTCACACATAACAATATTAACCTTAAATGTAAATGGACTAAATGCTCCAATTAAAAGACACAGACTGGCAAATTGGATAAAGAGTCAAGAACCATCAGTGTGCTGTATTCAGGAGACCCATCTCACATGCAGAGACACACATAGGCTCAAAATAAAGGGATGGAGGAAGATATACCAAGCAAATAGAAAACAAAAAAGAGCAGGGATTGCATTCCTAGTCTCTGATAAAACAGACTTGAAACCCACAAAGATCAAAAGAGACAAAGAAGGCCATTACACTAAGGTAAAGGGATCAATTCAACAAGGAGAGCTAACTATCCTAAATATATATGCACCGAATACAGGAGCACCCAGATTCATAAAGCAAGTCCTTAGAGACCCACAAAGAGACTTAGACTCCCACACAATAATAATGGGAGATTTTAACACCCCACTGTCAACATTAGACAGATCAACAAGACAGAAAGTTAACAAGGATACCCAGGAATTGAACTCAGCTCTGCACCAAACGGACCTAATAGACATCTACAGAACTCTCCACCCCAAATCAACAGAATACACATTCTTCTCAGCACCACATCGCACTTATTCCAAAATTGACCACATAGTTGGAAGTAAAGCATTCCTCAGCAAATGTAAAAGAACAGAAATTATAACAAACTATCTCTCAGACCACAGTGCAATCAAACTAGAAGTCAGGATTAAGAAACTCACTCAAAACCGCTCAACTACATGGAAACTGAACAACCTGCCCCTGAGTGACTACTGGGTACATAATGAAATGAAGGCAGAAATAAAGATGTTCTTTGAAAACGATGAGAAGAAAGACACAACATACAAGAATCTCTGGGACACATTTAAAGCAGTGTGTAGAGGGAAATTTATAGCACTAAATGCCCACAAGAGAAAGCAGGAAAGATCTAAAGTTGACACCCTAACATCACAATTAAAGGAACTAGAGAAGCAAGAGCAAATACATTCAAAAGCTAGCAGAAGGCAAGAAATAACCAAGATGAGAGCAGAACTGAAGGAGATAGAGACACAAAAAAACCCTTCAAAATATCAATGAATCCAGGAGCTGGTTTTTTGAAACAATCAACAAAATTGATAGACCGCTAGCAAGACTCATAAAGAAGAAAAGAGAGAAGAATCAAATAGATGCAATAAAAAAATGATAAAGGGGATATCACCACTGATCCCACAGAGATACAAACTACCATCAGAGAATACTATAAACACCGCTATGCAAATAAACTAGAAAATCTAGAAGAAATGGATAAATTCCTGGACACATACACCCATCCAAGACTAAACCAGGAAGAAGCTGAATCCCTGAATAGACCAATAACAGGCTCTGAAATTGAGGCAATAATTAAGAGCCTACCAACCAAAAAAAATTCCAGGACCAGACTGATTAACAGCCAAATTCTACCACAGGTACAAAGAGGAGCTGGTACCATTCCTTCTGAAACTATTCCAATCAATAGAAAAAGAGGGAATCCTCCCTAACTCATTTTATGAGGCCAGCATCATCCTGATACCAAAGCCTGGCAGAGACACAACAAAAAAAGAGAATTTTAGACCAATATCCCTGATGAACATTGATGCAAAAATCCTCAATAAAATACTGGCAAACCGAATCCAGCAGCATATCAAAAAGCTTATCCAACATGATCAAGTGGGCTTCATCCCTGGGATGCAAGGCTGGTTCAACATATGCAAATCCAATAAACGTAATCCAGCATATAAACAGAACCAAAGACAAAAACCACATGATTATCTCAATAGATGCAGAAAAGGCCTTCGACAAAATTCAACAGCCCTTCATGCTAAAAACACTCAATACATTAGGTATTGATGGGATGTATCTCAAAATAATAAGAGCTATTTATGAAAAACCCACAGCCAATATCATACTGAATGGGCAAAAACTGGAAGCATTTCCTTTGAAAACTGGCACAAGACAGGGATGCCCTCCCTCACCACTCCTATTCAACATAATGTTGGAAGTTCTGGCCAGGGCAATCAGGCAGGAGAAAGAAATAAAGGGTATTCAATTAGGAAAAGAGGAAGTCAAATTTTCCCTGTTTGCAGATGACATGATTGTATATTTAGAAAACCCCATTGTCTCAGCCCAAAATCTCCTCAAGGTGATAAGCAACTTCATCAAAGTCTCAGGATACAAAATCAGTGTGCAAAAATCACAAGCACTCCTGTACACCAATAAAAGACAAACAGAGAGCCAAATCATGAGTGAACTCCCATTCACAATTGCTTCAAAGAAGATAAAATACCTAGGTATCCAACTTACAATGGATGTGAAGGACCTCTTCAAGGAGAATTACAAACCACTGCTCAAAGAAATAAAAGAGGACACAAACAAATAGAAGAACATTCCACGCACATGGATAGGAAGAATCAATATCGTGAAAGTGGCCATACTGCCCAAGGTAATTTATAGATTCAATGCCATCCCCATCAAGCTTCCAATGACTTTCTTCACAGAATTGGAAAAAACTACTTTAAAGTTCATATGAAAGCAAAAAAGAGCCCGCATTGCCAAGTCAATCCTAAGCAAAAAGAACAAAGCTGGAGGCATCACGCTACCTGACCTCAAACTATACTACAAGGCTACAGTAACCAAAACAGTATGGTACTGTTACTGAAACAGAGATATAGACCATGGAACAGAATAGAGGCCTCAGAAATAATACCACACATCTACAGCCATCTGATCTTTGACAAACCTGACAAAAACAAGAAATGGGGAAACGATTCCCTATTTAATAAATGGTGCTGAGAAAACTGGCTAGCCATATATAGAAAGCTGAAACTGGATCCCTTCCTTACACCTTATATAAAAATTAATTCAAGATGGATTAAAGACTTAAATGTCAGACCTAAAACCATAAAAACCCTAGAAGAAAACCTAGACAATACCATTCAGGACATAGGCATAGGCAAGGATTTCATGTCTAAAACACCAAAAGAAACAGCAACACAAACCAAAATTGAGAAATGGGATCTAATTAAACTAAAGAGCTTCTGCGCACAAAAGAAACTGCCATCAGAGTGAACAGGCAACCTACAGAATGGGAGAAAATTTTTGCAATCTACCCATCTGACAAAGGGCTAATATCCAGAATCTACAAAGAACTTAAACAAATTTACAAGAAAAAAAGCGAACAACCCCATCAAAAAGCGGGCAAAGGATATAAACAGACACCCTCAAAAGAAGACATTTATGCAGCCAACAGACACATGAAAAAATGCTCATCATCACTGGCCATAAGAGAAATGCAAATCAAAACCACAATGAGATACCATCTCACACCAGTTAGAATGGCGATCATTAAAAAGTCAGGAAACAACAGATGCTGAGAGGACGTGGAGAAATAGGAACACTTTTACACTGTTGGTGGGACTGTAAACTAGTTCAACCATTGTGGAAGTCAGTGTGGCAATTCCTCAAGGATCTAGAACTAGAAATATCATTTGACCCAGCCATCCCAATACTGGGTATATAGCCAAAGGATTATAAATCATGCTGCTATAAAGACACATGCATACATATTCACAATAGCAAAGACTTGGAACCAACCCAAATGTCCATCAGTGATAGACTGGATTAAGAAAATGTGGCATGTATACACTGTGGAATACTATGCAGCCATAAAAAAGGATGAGTTCATGTCCTTCGTAGGGACATGGATGAAACTGGAAACCATCATTCTCTGCAAACTATCGCAAGGACAGAAAACCAGACACCACATGTTCTCACTCATAGGTGGAATTGAACAATGAGAACACTTGGACACAGGCTGGGGAACACCATACACCGGGGCCTGTCATGGGGTGGGGGGAGTAGGGAGGGATAACATTAGGAGATATACCTAATGCTAAATGACGAGTTAATGGGTGCAGCAAACCAACATGGCACATGTATACATACGTAACAAACTTGCACGTTGTGCACATGTACCCTAGAACTTAAAGTATAATAATAAAAAAATAAAAAAAGAAAATGCTATCAATACATGCCATAATATGGATAAATCTTAAAAACATGCTGAGCAAAAGAAGTCAGATATAAAAGAGTGCATAATGTGTAATTTCATTTTTATAGAGCTCAAGAATAGAAAAAAAAAGTACTCTATAGTTATAGAAACCAGAGCAAAGGTTGCTTTAGAAATGGAAGAGTGCACTGTTTATAAAGGGGCTTGAGGAAACTTTTAAAGGAAATGGAAATTTTATATAACATGCTTTGGCTAAAGCTTACATGGATGTACACACATGTCAAAACTCATCAAACCCTACACTTTATAATCTGTGCAGTTAACCGTGTATAAAATATACAAAAGTATTTATAGTTGATTTCTCATCAGAAACCATAAAGGCCAGAAGGCAGTGGCATAGTGTATTTAGAGTAATAAAAGAAAAAGACTGTCAACTAAAAACTCTGTGACCAGCAAAACATCCTTCAAAAATGAAGATGAAATTAAGATATTCCCAGACAAACAAAAACTGAGAGAGTTGTTACAACTGTATCTGCCCTACAAGACATTCTAAAGGAAATCCTTCATGGTAAAATTAAAGAACACTACACAGTAACTCTAATCCATATGAAGAAATAAATAGGCTGGTAAAGGTAACCACATAAGTAAAAACAAAAGGCAATATGCATGCATTTTTGTTTGTAAATCTTTTTTTCCCATGGTCTGGTTGTAAAGATAACTGCATAAAGCAATAATTACAAAGCTCTGTTGATGGGGGCTATAAAATCAAAAAACAAAAATCAATTTTATTTCCAAACATTACCAACAGTCTGAAAATAAAATTTTAAAAATAATCCCAGTTACAACAGCATGAAAAATAATAAAATTTACAAACAAATTTAACAAAAAAGGAAAGAAGTACAACACTTGGACACTGAAAACTGTGAACTATCATTAAAGGCAATTAAAGAATATCTAAAAAAAAAAAAAAGATATTCCATGTTCATGGTTTAGAAAGTTTAACAGTGTTAAGATGGTATGGCTATTTCCATCTCCAGCACTGTGAGAGGAACCGCCACCATGTCTGTGCTTCTGCAGTGGATGGTGGTGCAGAACTGCTCCAGTTTCCTGATCAAGAGGAATAAGCAGACCTACAGCACCAAGCCCAGTAACCTGAAGCCCCACATTCCCTCTGCTACCAGGCCAACTCGCCACAAGACTGTGGATGTGAAGCCAACAGCCGATGGAACAGTGTGGTGGTGGTCATGAAACAGAGATCAGGCCAGCAAAAGCCAGCCACCTCCTACCTGCATGCAGACCACCATCAACAAGAACAACTGGGCCACTTTCAGCAGCATCAGGCACATGATCCTCAAGAACAAAGACTGCCCTGACCTGCACATGGCTGCCATCCACAGGGCCAATGCCATCCTGCATAGCCAGAGCCTGTGATGGTGAAGAGGAAGTGAACCTACCCCTAAAGAGTGCCTGAGCCCCCTGTTCCCCAAAAGCAATAGTCAGATGACCTTTTCCCAACCAAAAAAAAAAAAGAAGAAGAACCGTCATAAAGATGGTGTGGTAAGCAGAATAATGACTCACCAAAGATATCCACATTGGAACTTCTGGAACTTGTTAAAATGTTAACTTATGTGGCAAAAGAGAATTTGTAGGTGTGATTACATTAAGGATGGGGGTGCTGGTACTGGATTGTCTCGTTGAGTCCAATCTGATCGCATGGGTCCTTAAAAGTAGGGAACCTTTTCCAGCTGTGGGAAGGAAGTGTGACTTCAGAAGTGAGAACCAGGGAAATAGCAGCCTGTGAAGGACTTGGCTTGCCATTGCTGTCTTGGAAGATGGAGAAGGGTGTGGTAAGCCAAGGAGTGAGGGTACCATCTCAAGTGGCCAGGGAGAATGCTGTTAAGACCCATGTGGGACTTCTGACCTACAATATTATAAGATAAAATTTGTTGTTTTAAGCCACTTCGTTGGTACTAATTTGTCACAAAACTCTTAGAAAGCTAATACAGATGGCAATACATCCAAATTCATATACAGATTCAATGCAATCCCTGTTAAAAATCCCAGCTTTCTTTTTGAAAGAAATTGACAAGCTGATCATAACATTCATATGGAAATGCAAAGGATGAAGAACAGCCAAAACTTTGTCTTTAAAAAGGACAAAGGCAGATGACTCAGACCTCCTAATTTTACAACTTAGTACATAGCTGCAATAATCAAGACAGTGTGGATACAGACAGACATTTAGAACAATGAAATAGAATTAGGAGTCTAGAAATAAATCCATAGGTCTGTGACCAGTTGGTTTTCAACAGGGTTGCCAAGGCAATTCAGTGGGGGAAAGAACGAGCTTTTCAACAAATGGTGCTGGGAAAACTGGATTTCCACATGCAAAAGAATGAATTTGGACCCATACCTCACAATATATGTGAAAATTAACTCAAAAAGAATCAAAGACGATAAATATAAAAGTTAAAACTATAAAATACTTAGAAGAAACATAGGCATAAATCTTTTGTCCTTAGTTTAGGTAATGGCTTCTTAAATATGACACTAAAGCATTGTCAACAAAAGAAAAAAAATAGATAAGTTGGACTTCAACAAAATTAAAACTTTTAGGCTTCAAAGGACATCATCAAGAAAGTGAAAAGATGGCCAGGCATGGTGGCTCACGCCTGTAATCCCAGCACTTTGGGAGGCCAAGGCAAATGGATCACTTGAGGCCAGGAGTTCGAGACTAGCCTGGCCAACATGGAGAAACCCTGTCTCTACTAAAATACAAAAAAGTAGCCAGGTGTGCTGGCACATGCCTATAATCCTAGCTACTCAGGAGGCTGAGGCATGAGAATTTCTTAAATCTGGAAGGTGGAGGTTGCAGCGAGCCAAGATAGCACCACTGCACTCCAGCCTGGGCGACAGAGCAAGACTGTCTCAAAAAAAACAAAAAAAAGTGAAAAGATGACCCATAGAATGGGTGATATATAAGCAAATCATATCTCTGATAAGGAACTCATATTCATAACATATTAAAAAACTCTTACAACTCAACAATAAAAGGACAAATAATCCAATTTAAAAATGGGCAAAGGATTTGAACAGACATTTCTCCAAAGAAGATACACAAATGGCCAATAAACACTTAGAAAGATGCTTAAAGTAATCATCAGAGAGATGCAAATCTAAACCACAATGAGATGCCATTTCACACCTACTTGGATGGTTATAATTTTTTAAAATGAACAATAACGAGTGTTAGTGAAGATACGGAGAAATTGGGTCCTTCGTATATTACTGGTGAAAATGTAAAATAGTGCACTGTTTTAGAAAACAGTTTCTCAGTAATTAAGTATAGACTTACCATATTAACTAACAGTTCCACTCCTAGGTTTATACCCAAGAGAATTAAAAATAAGTGTCCACACAAAAATATATTCATAAATGTTCAGCATTATGGCATAATAGCCAAAATATAGCAGTATTATTCATAATTGTGAAGAAAGTGGAAGCCTTCCAAATGTCCATCAACTGATGAATGGATAAATAAAATGTAATATCTCTATACAAGGGAATATCATTCAGCCATAAAATGAATGGAGCACTGATACATGCTATAACAATGATAAACTTTGAAAACTTTATGCTAAGTGAAAAAAGCCAGACACAAAAGGCCACATATCTGTGATTCTACATACCGAAAACGTCCAAAACAGGCAAGTCTACAGAGACAGAAAATAGACTAGTGGTTGTCAATGGTCAGGGAGAAGGGAAAATGGGGAGTGCCTGCTAATGGTTACAGAGTTTAACGTTTTTTAAACTAAAAAATGTTAGAAACATAAAAAGAGATGGAGAAATAAAGCCCACTACAATGCCACCTCTCGGAGACAATGAAACTCTTGAAGTGATGAAAATGTTCCGGTTGGACCATGATGCTGATTTCACACATTCATGAATAATCGAAAAACCCCTGAAAAGTACACTTTAAAAAGGTAAATTTTATGATATATGAATCTTTTCTTGGTTAAAAAAAAGAAAAAAAAAGAATTTTGTAGCCATTTGAGAAACAATCTGGAAGTACTTAGTGTTGCTAAATATGTGTATTCCTGTGACTCAGCAATCTCACCGCCTATACACTTCTGATGATCAGACCCACATGGACATATGCGTGGGGATATTTATTGTGTTGTTTTTGGCAGCGGGATACTAGAGGCAACCAGAGTCCATTACTAGGGGAATAGATACGTGAAATGAGGAGAATGCACACTCTGCGACAGCGTGTAACAGCTAACCTCAGTGAGCCAGACGGACATTCTGTATTGTAAATAGATCACAGAAACAGTGATGAGCTTTAAAAAAAAAAAAAAATAGAAAGTGAGGGAGTGAACAAGACCCATAACAAGTAAAACTTACGTAAATTAGAAATACATAAATACAATATATTCTTCAATGATGCATGCAAATGTAAGAGTATAGCACCTTATAATGGCTCCCAATGGTGGGCAGTGGCGGGCACAAGGAGTAAATCCTCAGGATGAAGCGGGAAAATGATAAAGTAAAATAGGATCAAACTAAGCACATGCAGATGTTGATGCAGATGCTGATAATGTGCCATGAACGAGGAGTATAAATAACCCAACTCTCTGCCTTTGAAGCCCAAAGGGAGAA
Source organism: Hylobates moloch (assembly GCF_009828535.3). Taxonomy (NCBI): domain Eukaryota; kingdom Metazoa; phylum Chordata; class Mammalia; order Primates; family Hylobatidae; genus Hylobates; species Hylobates moloch. The sequence goes on from NW_026652320.1 coordinate 644,755, forward strand.
AGATAAGGAGGATAAAAAGAAGGAAAGCCAAGAGGGAATGAGGGAAGAAAGACGCTAGCTCAGATACACTCCAAAATTTTAACAGAGATGGTCTCCAGGAGGTGAAATTGTAGTGGGGTTTATTTCTCCACCTTTTTTAAAAAAAAGTTTTTAACACTTTTTAGTTTTAAAAGGTTAAGAAATGCCAAAAGTTTTAGATGGCTTTTGAGTGGCATTTAAGGACAGCCAGAGAATTGTAACCAGTAACATTCCCTTAGGTCATTAAAGCAGATTAAAAATGACTGCCCTGTGAAATGTAACCCATCACTGTCTCTCTCCATTCTTATCAGATACGTTCTTGACTTAAACTGGCATTCTGAATACTCAGTCCCTAGTGACCTGGATTCCACTCTGTGTGGTTGAATATTGTCACCCTGCTGAAAGAAGGGCATCTGATGTGTTTCTGACCAATAAGGCCATCTCTCAAAAGACTTGAAATCAGTAAGAGAAAGGTTCTCCAGGATTTAATTCAGGACTAGCCAAAGAACTGAATGGGATGAGCAAGTGTTAGGAATCTCAGACGTTCTCTTGGAGAATATCTTAGTACCTTGCTTGGCTCCCTGCTGGGGCAGCGCAGTAACCTCCACTGCTGGGGCCACCTAATGCTACCTGTAGATTCAACTTAGACCCAAGATTTTGTACTACCTACTTTAGAAGGGGGATATTAGGAACGCTGAGTCTAGCACTTTCTGGTTTCTCATTGGGTCTGTCTTGTAATTGGTTCCATGACTTGGTACCCAGTACTTGCTAGTATGATTGTATTTTATTTTCCTTCTTGGTGCCCAGGTTCTCCCATGACTGGGGTGCTCTTCTGCTAGTCCAAGTCCTGCTATATAAACCTAGATCCCATGAGTTCTTCAGGTTGCCTGGTTTTCTACTTTATTCTGGCAGAGCTAAGTGACCTCTAGGCTTGGCCCAACACAGTCCTGGAAATGACAGACCTATAAAAAGTATGGTGCATGGGGCCTATAAGCCAGGAGAAATGTGAAAAGTGGCCACAGTGAGTTTGTCTGACACCAGTTGGAGCCCCAAATGGGTTGAGTTGTGTAAAATATGGGAGGGCCACAAAGGGTGTGAGTTTGGCATGGATGGGGGCTAGGGGGACATATTTTAATTAATGTTTTGAGAAAGAAGAGCAAAAGAAAAGGGATAGGGCTACAGCTCTGGGCAGATGGTTATTGTGAACAGATGGCAGACAGAAAGAGCACTATTTTTATTTTTGCTATATTCCTCAACATAGTGCCAGAAGATTAGTGATAGGCATGTACTCTTCAAATTTTCAGAGAAGTAAAAAGAAAGAGGTCCATTTCACAGACTACAAATTGAGTAACAACTTACTATTACAATAATATAGCAGTAGCAATAATGAGCTTTAACAGTTAGTGAGGGTTTATTACCTGCTGGGCATCCTGCTAAGTGTACTCCACATGTTGTCTTGTAATCATCAAACGAAACCCATGAAAAAAAGTATTAACTTCCTCATTTTACAGATGAGGAAACTGAGGCTCAGAGAAGTTGAGTATCTTGCCTTAGTTCCTGATGAAAATAGCCAGGATTTCAACCCAGGTGTGTTTGACTTCCAAACTTGTGTTCTTCAAACTCTAAAATAAATTATTCATGATTGTGTAGGAAATAAAGTGGTGTGCATTAGGCGCCCACATGAGTGGGTTAACAGCCAGTCACGTCACACTAAATTTAAACCACTTCATTAGACAATTTTACTCTGAAAGTTCAGGGAAAGGCTAGAGAGCAAATATGTTTTGACTTCAGCAAGGCGAATTCTCCACAATGCCTTCACGTACCAAAGGAAGAAAAGCAGTTTGGTGGACAACAGATTAGACAGACTTGAGGTGGAATGACCATTTCCTAAAAGTGTTGTTTAATCAATGGATAAAAACCTTCTACTCAGCAGGAGATCTTCAATGTTCTGCTGAAGGACTTTGAATTTGCCAGGTCCTGCTCAGTATGTAGGCATATTTGTCAAATTACAGAAAACACAGGAACAATTGTTATATTAGATGATATACTAAAATATTTTTTTCAAATCTCATCAAGCTGGAATGATGAGTCACAACAGACAAGATAAAAATTATCAAGAAGGCCGGGCACGGTGGCTCACACCGGTAATCCCAGCACTCTGGGAGGCCAAACGGGTGGATCACAAGGTCAGGAGATCGAGACCATCCTGGCTAACACGGTGAAACCCCGTCTCCACTTAAAAAAAAAAAAAAAATACAAAAAATTAGCGGGGCGTAGTGACAGGTGCTGGTAGTCCCAGCTACTTGGGAGGCTGGGGCAGGAGAATGGCATGAACCCAGGAGGTGGAGCTTGCAGTGAGCCGAGATTGCACCACTGCACTCCAGCCTGAGTGACAGAGTGAGACTCCATCTCAAAAAAAAAAAAAAATTATCAAGAAAAATAATATATGTTATTCATAGCTACATTTAGAAAAAAACTGGGAAGAAAGAACCAAACAGCAGTCCTGTGACAAGTGCTGGGGATTTATAGTTGGTTACACAGTCAATCTGATGACATGATTGCTAAATGTAAACTAAACTAAATGGGTTAACCCAGTTAACCCATGGTTAACTGAGTTAACAATGTCAGGATAAACAGAGGCACTATTCCTTCCACTCTCAACACTACACAGACTCATTTTGATCCTGGGAATACTTTTTAGAGGGTTGTTTCAGTTACATATTTGATATGGTTTTGGCTCCACCCAAATCTCATCTTGAATTGTACTCTTATAATTCCCACATGTTATGGAAGGGACCCGGTAAGAGATAATTTGAATCATCGGGGCACTTTCCCCTACACTGTTCTCGTGGTAGTGAATAAGTCTCACGAAAACTGATGGTTTTATCAGGGGTTTTCACTTTTGCATCTTCCTCATATTCTCTTGCCACTGCTATGTAAGATGTGCCTTTTGCCTTCCGCCATGATTCTGAGGCCTCCCCAGTCATGTAGAACTGTAAGTCCAATTAAACCTCTTCTTCTTCCCAGTCTCAGGTATGTCTTTATCAGCAGCATGAAAATCGACTAATACAGATTTTGCTACCAGGAGTGGTTCTAGAGGAACAGAATATTAAGGATGGAGTTCTTTTGCTGGTTTTGGGGTTTCTGGAGTTGGCTGCTTTATATGATTAGACCCAAAAATACTAAGGAGTCTACTTCTAATCATATGGAGAACACTGCTAGTCTTTGGCATAGTTCAGAAAGTTCCTAGAAGTGAAACTGATAGGAAGCCTACTGCATTCCTACTCAATTTATATAAAGAGAAAACTTCTAGGCCAAATGGACAAAAGATGAATTTGAATTATAAAACAGAGGATCACGACCCCTCAATCAATTTCCAGACTTGAGTCAGTTTACAGAGCCAGAACCCCTTGAATAAAAGGGAGACTGGGTCCTCTCGAGGAAGGATCCCACTACATTACTGACAATTTATGCACTGAATTTTTCTCCCATCCTTCCCCAAGGACACCTCTGGCCTTTTACCAGGGTAACTGTGCACTGGGAAAATGGAAATGACCAGACATTTTGGGGACTACTGGACACTGGCTCTGAGCTGACGTTGATTCCAGGAGACCCAAAATGTCACTGTGGTCCTCCAGTTAAAGTAGGGGCTTATGGAGGTCAGATAATTAATAGTTTTAGCTCAGATCCGACCTACAGTGGGTCCAGTGGGTCTCTGGACTCATCCTGTGGTCATTCCCCCAGTGCCAGAGTGTATAATTGGCATAGACATACTTAGCAAATTGTGGAACCACCAATTGGCTCCCTGACTGGTAGGCTTAGGGTTATCATGGTAGGAAAGGCCAAATGGAAGCCATTAGAGCTGCCTCTACCTAGAAAAATAGTAAATCAAAAACAATATTGCATCCCTGGAGGGACTGTGGAGATTAGTGCCACCATGAAGGACTTGAAAGACGCAGGGGTGATGATTCCCCCCAGATCCCCATTCAACTCTCCCATTTGCCCTGTGCAGAAGACAGACGGATCTTGGAGAATGACAGTGGATTATCGTAAGCTTAACCAAGTGGTGAGTCCAGTTGCAGCTGCTGTACCAGATGTGGTTGTATTGCTTGAGCAAATTAACACATCTCCTGGTACTTGGTATGCAGCCATTGACTTGGCAAATGCCTTTTTCTCCATTCCTGGCCATAAGGCCCACCAGAAGCAATTTGCCTTCAGCTGGCAAGGCCAGCAATATACCTTTACTGTCCTACCTCATGGGTATATCAACTATCTGTCTTGGTGTCATAATCTTATTTGGAGAGAACTTGATCGCTTTTCGCTTCCACAAGATATCACACTGGTCCATGACACTGATGACATTATGCTGATTGGATCCAGTGAGCAAGAAGTAACAAACACACTGGACTTACTCGTGAGACATTTGTGTGCCAGAGGATGGGAAACAAATCCAACTAAAATTCAGGGAACTTCTACGTCAGTAAAATTTCTAGGGGTCCGGTAGTGTGGGGCCTTTCGAGATAGTCCTTCTAAGGTGAAGTATAAATTACTGCATTTGGCCCCTCCTACAACCAAGAAAGGCACAATGCCTAGTAGGTCTGTTTGGATTTTGGAGGCAACACATTCCTCATTTGGGTGTGTTACTCCAGCCCATTTACTGAGTGACCCAAAAGGCTGCCAGTTTTGAGTGGGGTCCAGAATAGGAGAAGGCTCTGCAATAGGTTCAGGCTGCTGTGCAAGCTGCTCTGCCACTTGGGCCATATGACCCAGCAGATCCAATGGTGTTTGAGGTGTGGCTGATAGGGATGCTATTTGGAGGCTTTGGCAGGCCCCCAAAAGTGAATCACAGCGGAGGCCTCTAGGATTTTGGAGCAAGGCCCTGCCATCTTCTGCAGATAACTACTCTCCTTGGGAGAGACAGCTCTTGGCCTGTTATTGGGCTTTGGCATAAACTGAACATTTGACTATGGATCATCAAGTCACCATGTGACCTAAACTGCCTATTAAGAACTGAGTACTTTCTGACACATCTAGCCATAAAGTGGGTCACGCACAGCAGCATTCCATCATCAAAGGAAGTGGTACATATGTGATCAGGCTGAAGCAGTTCCTGAAGGCACAAACAAGTTACATGAGGAAGTAACTCAAATGCCCATGGTCTCCACTCCTGCCACCCTGCCTTCTCTCCCGTAGCCTGCACCGAGGGCCTCATGGGGAGTTCCCTGTGATCAGCTGACAGAGGAAGAGAAGACAGTGGAATGGCCTTTTGAAGTCACAATTCCAATGCCAACTAGGTGACTATACTTTGAGGGGCTGGGGCAAAGTTCTCCGGAAGGCTGTGTATGCTCTGAATCAGCATCCAATATATGGCACTGTTTCTCCCATAGCTAGGATTCATGGGTCCAGGAATTAAGGGGTGGAAGTGGAAGTGGCACCACTCACCATCACCCCTAGTGATCCACTATCAAAATTTTTGCTTCCTGTTCCCAGGACATTACATTCTACTGGCCTAGAGGTCTTAGTTCCAGAGGGAGGAACCCTGCCATGAGGAAACAACAATGATTCCATTAAACTGGAAGTTAAGATTGCCACCTGGCCACTTCGGGTTCCTCCTACCTTTAAGGCAACAGGCTAAGAATGGAGTTACAGTGTTGGCTGGGGTGGTTGACCCGGACTATCAAGATGAAATCAGTCTACTACTACACAACAGAGGTAAGGAAAAGTATGCATGGAATGCAGGAGATTCATTAGGGTGTCTCTTAGTATTACCATGCCCTGTGATTAAGGTCAATGGGAAACTACAATAGCCCAATTCAGGCAGGACTACAAATGACTCAGACCCTTCAGGAATGAAGGTTTGGGTCACTCCACCAGGAAAATAACCACAACCTGCTGAGGTGCTTGCTGAAGGCAAAGGGAATACAGAATGGATAGTAGAAGAAGGTAGTCATCAATACCAGCTACGACCACAAGACCAGCTGCAGAAACGAGGACTGTTTAACTGTCATGAGTATTTCCTCCTCTTGTTAAAAACATGTTTGTGCATGTATACACTTGTACTAAGAAAATATCTTCATTTTATTTCCTTTCTCCTTTACCATGTGACATAAGATTTATTGATTTCACATCTGCATTTAAGTATTGTTAACTTTATGTAATAGTATTTGGGTTGGGGATTGGTGTGTTTCTGGTTGTGTGAAGAATAGTTGCATTATGTTAGGCATAATTATGACCTTATTGTCTTTATTTGAAGATTATATATGACCTCAGGAGATGTGTATGGGTTCAAGTTGACAAGAGGTGGACTTATGATGGTTAATACTGAGTGTCAACTTGATTGGATTGAAGGATGTAAAGTCTTGATCCTGGGTGTGTCTGTGAGGGTGTTGCCAAAGGAGATTAACATTTGAGTCAGTGGGTTGGGAAAGGCAGATGACCCTTAATGTGGGTCAGCATAATCTAACCAGCTGCCAGCACAGCTAGAGTATAAGCAGGCAGAAAAATGTGAAAAGAGAGGCTGGTCTAGCCTCCCAGGCTACATCTTTCTCCTGTGCTGGATGCTTCCTGCCCTCAAACATCAGATTCCAAGTTCTTCAGTTTTGGGACTTGGACAGGCTCTCCTTGCTCCTCAGCTTGCAGACAGCCTGTTGTGGGACTCTGTCACACAATAAACCCATATATATATAAAAGACTCTTTCATGCCTTATGTTATATAGCCAGGCATTTCCTGTCAACTTTTTATTTTGAAAAATTTCAAGTCTATAGAAAAGATACAGGAATTGAACTATATATATACATATATATAATAGATATACGTATATCTTATATACACATATATTATATATACATTATATATACATATATAATATATACACATATAATATATACGTATACAATATATATATGAGTTTATTAAGTATTAACTTACACCAGAGCACTCCAACACCAGCTGCCAAATGACTGCAAATGCAAGCGATATTCAAAGGGAGACAAATGGAAGAATCACCCAGCTGAATCCAGTCAACACACACTATCATGAGAGATAATAATGCAGTAAGTTATTTTTTAAGCAACTACATTTGGGTGATTTGTTATACAGCAATATTGTATTAGTCAGGGTTCTCTAGAGGG
>NW_026652320.1:652303-753881 GCF_009828535.3 Hylobates moloch
GTTACAGAGTAAGACTCTGTAACCCAGGCTGGAGTGCAATGGCACGATCTCGGCTCACTGCAACATTTGCCTCCCAGGTTCAAGCAATTCTCCTGCCTCAGCCTCCTGAGTAGCTAGGATTACAGGCATGCACCACCACGCCTGGCTAATTTTTGTATTTTTAGTAGAGACGGGGTTTCACCGTGTTGGTCAGGCTGGTCTCAAACTCCTAACCTCATGATCTGCCTGCCTTGGCTTCCCAAAGTGCTGGAATTCAGGCGTGAGCCACCACAGCTGGCCCAGGCTAGCTAAACTTCTTACGTGGCACTAGCTTCTAAGGGCACAAAAATCAAAGTTATCAGGCCTTCTTAAGGCTAAAGATCAGAACTAGCACAGAGTCACTTCTGTCACATTCTGCGTAGGTCAAAGAACCTACATTCAGGATGGGAGGGGACAACACAAGGACAGGAATACCAGGAGGTATCATTCATTGGAAGCCATTTCTGTAATCCATCGAAGGGAGACAACCAGGTTTATAATGAATATTGCTCAAAATCATGGATAATGTGAAAGACTTAAAGAAGTTTGGGGTTTTTAGCTTGGATATGATGCTCTATAGGTTCACAAGAGCTATTTTGAAATTCTTGGAGGACTGTGCACAGAAGAAGATGCAGATATATCCTGTATAGCTCCAAGGAACAAAATTAGGACTGGAGGTGGGTTTCAAGTCAAATGCTAAGCACTCAATTGTCAGGAGTATGGAGAGATGTTTGTTTGTCATAATAGCCTCTAAGGCCCATTTCCACTCTTGAAATTTAAGCTTCTAATTACATGCCTCCTCCTTTAATTATTTCTGGGTATATTAGTCCTATCTCCTTAGCCAGGTTTTAAATTGGAGAAACTGAATGAAGAAATAAAACACATTTCTAGAATAGCTTCCAGTCTTAGCTCTGCTAGCAGTGAGCTGCTGCATGACTTCGGGTAAGTCATTTAATGTCCCTGGGCCTCAATTTCTTCACCTGAAAAAGAAGGGGATTCTATTCTAATATCCCTCCCAGTGCAACATGAAGATAATAAATGGCAACTTTCATAGTTTTGCTTTAAGAGTCAAGTGGAAATGAAAATAGATAAAACAGTTAAGACAATGCCTGGCCTATTGTAAGTGCTTTATAAATATGAGCTCTCGTTGTCTTTCTGATTATTATGACCTTTCTGATTCTACAACTTCCATGTTTACAATAGAATCCTGAGCTACTTCAGACCTTCACTTCTTTTGCTGTGCACAGTGACCAGAAAGTGACTCATAATCATCGCTAGTCTAGGTCTCCTCACCAGGTGACCAGGAGCCCACCATGACCTTGTACAGTGCAAGCCCTTGATAAATGATTCGATTAAATTCAAAAGGGCTTGGCCAGCAAAATGTGTCCTCTTGCTCCATGCCCAGCAGAGGGAGCAGAAGAAAAGGAACAAATCCTTTCTCAGCAACGTACCAAACACAAAGGAAGACAGAAGGCTGAGGGCTTCTAGAGGTCTCCTTATCCATCCACCCCTCTCCCCTCATTTTGTACATTGTGAAACTGAGACCAAGAGAGGAAAGCGGATTTCTCAAGGTTACCAACCAATAAGCAGTAAGACCCTCAGAAAGACAAGCCCATGTTCTCAGGCCCGGGTCTTGGGCCTTTGACCCATGGTCGTTTAATGCTATCATGTTGCTTTCTTTCTTTTCAAGGAAATCAGCCATGGGTAACTGCAACCTCACCATTCTCTTTTGCCTCAGTTCTCTGAGGGCTTTGGGTTTGAATTCGGCTCTGCTGCTAACTGTGTGGCCTTGGGCAAGTTCCATAGCCTCTCCAAGATTCAGAAACATATTTTTTAAGCAATTATAATAATTTTATTGATCTTAAAATTTGGAAGGAATAAATAAAATGATGTAATGTAAAACTCCTTGTAAGGCATCCTAAACGCATGAGGTGCCATAATAGATATAAATACCTACCCTTGTCAAAAAAGAAATCATTTCATCAAAATGAATTGAAACTGTATGACATAGGTCTCAAACTCAGAGGCTGCTGGGAGCCAGCCATTTAAATAAAGCCGTCTGGATATACAACAGGGACTTCTAAGGATGGCAGCAAACCACAGAGCTAACAGCCATGGGAGATAAGAAACCTTTAACAGGAGAAAATTCAAGTCCAGGGTTGCCAGATCTTCCCAGAGAAGTTGGAAATCAGGGATTTCATGTGCAAATTTCTTATTTTAAAAAATATTATACAGATGAAATAAAACCCAGGCCAGCAGCTTGTTGTGCCTGCTTTTAAAAAGCTAATTTTAGAGTTCCATATGCAGAGACACACACCATACTACAAATGAGAAACTCAGCCCCATAAATTCAGGGGAAGAGATGATGCCTGTCATTTGGAGGGAATGTGCCAATAATATCAACCCACAGACTTGTTTTTCTAAAAGGCCCTTACTCAGCAAATACATTGAACCTCTGGGGCTTATGTTGCAATCTCTGGAATATCCTCCAACTTTCCTTGATGACTTTTGATTTCCTGCCCGTTCCGTGCCTAGTACCATTTAAGTTGCTGTAGTCTTCCAGCTTGAGTGTAAATTATACATTCCACATTGATATGCTTTTTCTCTACAAGGTAGAAAATAACATTTTACAATTTTATATATAACATTCATTTTTATTTAACAGCTACCATCATTAGATATTCACTGAAAAGAGGTCCATTATAAGCAACAGCTAGATGGGGGACAGGGCTGACTGTCTAGAACTTTTTATACCAAGCTTTCCAATGCACATTAAGAATAAAAATCCTTTTGTTCCAGTCAAAGAAGGAAAATAAACTGTAGGTACATCAGAAAAGGAAAAAGAAAATGCAGTGTTAAGTGAAAACACAAAAAGGGGGTGGGGGAAGGAGGGAATTCAGAGAAAAAAAGCAGAAAAGTTAAATCCAACCTTGAGGATTTCTCAGTTATTTTTACTTCTCTACCTAGGAAGGCTTAAGCCCCTTAATTCATGCTTGATTTCCATTGAGCATCTCCATCACTAGTTCCCTTTCTTTGAGGGGAAAAGGACCCGACAGAAAACACACTTACTTTTCATTGTTTAACTACCTTGCAAAATGTTCTCGTGCAAACTCAGCATGGTGGTTTAATTTATAGGTTGGTGTGTTTAAAGCTACCCTTTTGCAGAAGGCACTACCCCTTTGGAGACTGGAGAAGTTACTGCCCAGAGTATAACCTTTCATTTGAAACTGAGGTTTCCAATTAGCATGGCCAAGATATGATTGTGTTGAGTTACTGTTGTTATGGTTGGCTTCAATAATTCCAGGAAGCCTTTTAAAAATCAGCCTGAGATGCAGTGAGCCGAAATTTGCGCCACTGCACTCCAGCCTGGGCGACAGAGCGAAACTCCATCTCAAAAAAAAAAAAAAAAAATCAGCCTGAGAATATTAAGGAACATGACTGATGGAGTGACACGGCCAGGTCAGTGAGGGTGGTGCTGTGTTAAAGAAAGAGTGAGACAGTGTAGCCCAGGAAGTTGAGGTGGGAGATGGAGTGAGAGGGAGTGTGAGAGGCCAGGGTTTCCTGCAGTCCCCAAGCTCATTCCTAATGAGCAGCAGTAACCATGATCCTGAGGAGAGTATCAGGGATCAATCAACGTCAGGCCCCTGCCTCCCCCAGTCCTTCGGATAGGGAAAAGCCAGTGTGGCATGAGAAGGAAATAAAAACCAAGGTTAATTTTCATGAGAGCAGAGTAGTAAATATAACACCAGAGGCTGAGCTCTGTTATGTGCTAACTCTGTGGCCTTAAGTAAGCTCTATAATGTCTTTGAATTTTAATTTTACAATTTATAAAATGAAAAATTTATAAGATAAAAATCCAAGGACTTTTCCGTGTCTTATGTTATATAGCCAGGCATTTTCCCTCAACTTTTTATTTTGAAAAATTTCAAGTCTGTAGAAAAGATAAAGGAATTGAACTAACAATATGCCCTTCTCCTAGATTCACCAAGTTTTAACATTTTACCTTATTTGCTTCCTCCTTAGTCTCTGTTGCTGTCTATCTATCAGTCTATCAATCTATCCATCTACCTATCTACCTACCTACAGACGAAATACAGGAGGAATAAAATATATATATTATTATTTGTTAAATTACTTAGAGTATGTTGCAGACATTCATGGCATTTAGTCACTACTTCACCATGCATTGCCTAAGAATAAGGATGTTCTTCTATGTAACCACAATATCATAATCACATCTGAGAAAATGACAATGATTCCATATGATCTGATATTCAGTTCATATTTATAGTTCTAAAATTATGCCAAATTCTTGCACTTGTGTTTTTAGCCTTTTAAAGCCTTTATTGTTTTAAAATATTTAAAAAGATACTTTTTCTTTTTTTTTAATTTATTTACATTGACTTTTTAAAGGAGTCCAGTTATTTCATAGAATGTTCCACACATTCTAGATAAAGCTGATTGTTTCCTCTTGGTGTTTGTTTTGTAACCTGTTCCTCTATCCCTGTATTTTCTGTGCCCTGAAAATTAGGTCGGGCAAGTTGATTAGATTCAAGTTAAACATCTCTGGCAAGCACACTGCACTGTCCATTTTGTTACTTAATGTTGAATCACACTAGGGTAGCCACTTAATGTCATAAGACTGTCCCAGTATAAGTGATGCTAAGCTTGATCCCTTGGTTAAGGTGGTGATGGCCAGAGGTCTCCACGGAGTAAAAGTACATTTTCCCCTCCTTTGTCATCAGTAATCTGTGAGGGAGTACTTTGGTATCATATGAATTGACTTTTCTCCAAAATGTCACCCAACTGTTTTAGTAACAATTAAAGATACTTACCTGAGTCCATCATTGTAGTAGGGCTCTATCTTTCTTCCCTTATTTATTAGCTAACATTCTTCTGTAAAGATGAGCTTTCCTTTTATTCTGCTTCTTCCCTATTTTCACTCTGTCTCTCTCTCTCTGTCTCTCTCTCTTTCTCCCTCTGTCTCTACATCATACTACCATGGTTTCATAGATTTCTCTTTTATTTAATGTGTTAAAGTTGCTTACTTTATTTGTTTAATGTTCAAACTGTCCCAAATTTGGCTAAAGAGAGGCCCTTCAAAATGAATCCTGTATCCTTTTTAAAAGAATGTATTAGGCCGGGCGTGGTGGCTCATGCCTATAATCCCAGCATTTTGGGAGGCCGAGGCGGGAGGATCACAAGGTCAGGAGATCAAGACCATCCTGGCTAACACGGTGAAACCCCGTCTCTACTAAAAATACAAAAAATTAGCCGGGCGTGGTAGCAGGCACCTGTAGTTCCAGCTACTCAGGAGGCTGAGATGGGAGAATGGTGTGAACCCAGGAGGCGGAGCTTGCAGTGAGCCAAGATCACGCCACTGCACTTAAGCCTGGGTGATAGAGCGAGACTCTGTCTCAAAAAAAAAAAAAAAAAGAATGTATTAGTTTTTGAGTTTCTCCTTGATTTCTGGCACCATAAAACGTTTCTGATTCATTTTATATTTTTTTCTCAGATCTGGATTAAGCCATTTGTATTAGTCTGTTCTTGAATTTCTATAAAGAAATACCTGAGACCTGGTAATTTATAAAGAAAAGAGGTTTAATTGGCTCACGGTTCCACAGGTTTTACAGGAAGCATGGTACTGGCATCTGCTGAGCCTCAGAAAATTCATAATCATGGCAGAAGGAGAAGGGAGAGCAGGCACTTCACACTGCTGGAGCAGGAGCGAGAGAGAGGGAGGAGGTGCCACACACTTTCAAACAACCAGATCTCAGGAGAATTCACTCCCTATCAGAAGAACAGCACCAAGGGGATGGCGCTAAAACATTCATGAGAAATCCACCCCCATGATCCAATCACCTCTCACCATGCCCCACTTCCAATACAGAGGATTACAATTTGACACGAGATTTGGGTGGGGACACAAATCCAAACCATATCACCATTCTCCAAGGAGTCCTGTTTCTTTGTAATGGAGAGCAGTATTTACAACAAGATCTAGACAGTAAGTATGTTCATTGCAGCTAGGTGTCACTACTTGTTAGACCATTCAAGTGGGCAAAGCAAGGAAATATATGTGCTCAAGAGTCATATATTCAAATTTAATGTAAAACATTTTTTTAACTTTTTTTTTTTTTTTTTTTTGAGACAGAGTCTCGCTCTGTCACCCAGGCTGGAGTGCAGTGGTGCGATCTCAGCTCACTGCAACTTCCGCCTCCCTGGTTCAAGCAATTATCCTGCCTCAGTCTCCCAAGTAGCTGGGACTACAGGTGCTTTCCACACAACCAGCTAATTTTTGCATTTTTTAGTAGATATGGGGTTTCATCATATTGGCCAGGCTGGTCTCAAACTCCTGACCTCATGATCCACCCACCTTGGCCTCCCAAAGTACTGGGATTACAGGCGTGAGCCACCACACCAGGCCAACTTATTGTATTTTCAAATTTTATTTTCCATTACAGTAAAGTCTTGATTCCCAATAATGTTACTATGTCTACTATTTGCTTTATCCTTCTAATAGTCATATAACAGTTTAAAATTAGATACTACCATTCCGAAAAACCAATAAATATACCACATAAAGCTTTAGCTGCCTTTGAAAGTCTTCTTCTTAGAATATATTCCACTGAGGGATAGTCAGCCAGAGTCCTGATATCAAAATTTATTTGAATCAGTTATTTTTTCTGTGTGGTTATTTTATTTTTATTTATCATCATTATTATTATTTTCAGCTTTTATTTTAGATTCAGGGGATACATATGCAGGTTTGTTACCTGGGTATGTTGTGTGATCCTAAGGTTTGGGGTGTGAATGATCCTGTCACCCAAGTACTGAGCATAATATCCAACAGTTCATTTTTCAACCCTTCCCCCCTCCCTGCCTCCTCTAGTACTCCCCAGTTTATATTGTTGCCATCTTTATGTGCACAAGTATCCAGTGTTTAGCTCCCACTTATAAATGGGAAATATGCAGTATCTGGCTTTCTGCTCCTGTGTTAATTTGCTTAGGATAATGCCCTCCAGCTGCATCCATAATATTGCAAAAGACATGATTTCATTCTTTTTTATGGCTGCATAGTATTTCATGGCATAAATGTACCACATTTTCTTTGTCCAGTCCACCACTGGGCACCTAGATTGATTCCATTTCTTGGATACTGTGACTAGTGCTATGAAGAACACATGAGTCTTTCTGGTCTTTTTGGTAGAATGATTTGTTTTCTTTTGGATATATAATCAGTAATGGGATTATTGGGTTAAATAATAGTTCTAAGTTCTTTGAGAAATCTCCAAACCACTTTCCACAGTGGCTGAATTAATTTACATTCCCATCAACAGTGTATAAGTGTTCCCTTTTCCCCATAGCCTTCCCAACATTTGTTGTTTTTGACTTTTAATAATAGCCATTCTGAATGGTATGAGATAATATCTGTGATTTTGATTTGCATTTCTCTGATGATTTGTAATATGGAGTATTTTTTCATATGTTTGTTGGCCGCTTACATGTTCACTTTTGCCTATTTTTAATGGGATTATTTGTTTTTGCCTGTTTAATTGTGTAAATTCCTTGTAGATTCTAGATATTAGACTTTTGCCAGATGCATAGTTTGCAAATTTTTCTCCCATTCTGTAGGTTGTTTGTCTACTCTTTAGTAGTTTCTTTCTTTAATTATATCCCACTTGTCAATTTTTGTTTTTGTCGCAATTGCTTTTGAGGACTTAGTCATAAATTCTTTTCTAAGGCCCATGTCCAGAATGGTGTTTCCTAGGTTTTCTTCTAGGATTCTTATAGTTTGAGGTCTTACCTTTAAATCCTTAATCCATCTTAAGTTAATTTTTGGACATGGCAAAAAAAAAAAAAAAATAGGGATCCAGTTTCATTCTTCTGCATATGGCTAGCCAGGTATCCCAGCACCATTTATTGAATAGGGAGTCCTCTCCCCACTGCTTATTTTTGTCAATTTTGTTGAAGATTGGAGGGCTGTAGGTGTGCAGCTTTATTGCTGGGTTATTTATTCTGTTCCATTGGATTATTGTCTGTTTTTGTACCAGTACCATGCTGTTTTGGTTATTATAGCCCTATAGTATAGTTTGAAGGTGGGTAATGTGATGCCTCTGGCTTTGTTCCTTTTGCTTAGGATTGCTTTGGCTATTCAGGCTCTTTTTCATTCCATATGAATTTTATAATAGTTTCCTAGTTCTGTGAAAAATGACATTGATAGCTTGTTGGGAATAGCACTGAATCTGCAGATAGCTTTGGGCAGTATGGCCATTTTAATGATATTGATTCTTCTGATACATGACCATGGAATGTTTTTCTATGTGTTTGTGTCATCTATGATTTGTTTTGTAGTTCTCCTTATAGAGATCTTTCACCTCCTTGGTTAGATGTATTCATAGGTATTTTGTTTTTCTGTGGCTATTACAAATGAGATTGCATTCTTGATTTGGCCCTCAACTTGAATGTTATTGATGTGTAGAAATGCTACTAATTTTTTTACATTGACTTTGCATCCTGAAACTTTACGGAAGCCATTTATCAATTCCAGCAGCCTTTTGGCAGAGTCTTTGGGGTTTTCTAGGTACAGAATCCTGTCATCTACAAAAAGAGATAGTTTGACTTCTTTTCCTATTTGGATGTGTTTCCTTTCTTTCTTTCTTTTGCCTGATTGCTCTGGCTAACATTTTCAGTACTATGTTGGATACGAGTGGTGAGAGTGGGCATCCTTGTCTTGTTCCAGTTTTTGACTTTTTAGTGTGATGTTGGCTGTGTGTTTCTCATAGATGGCTCTTATTATTTTGAGGTATGTTCCTTCATTATCTAGTTTCTTGAAGGTTTTTATCATAAAGGGATGTTGGATTTCATTAAAAGCTTTTTTTGTGTCTATTGAGACGATCATGTGATTTTTTTGTTTTTATTTCTATTTATGTGGTGAATTACATTTATTGACTTGCATATGTTGAGTCAATCTTGCATCCCAGGATTGAAGCCTATTTGATCATGGTGAATTAATTTTTTTTTCTTTTGAGACAGAGTTTCGCTCTCATTGGCCAGGCTGAAGTGCAATGGTGTGATCTCGGCTCACTGCAATCTCCGCCTCCCAGGTTCAAGTGATTCTCCTGCCTCAGCCTCCCAAGTAGCTGGGATTACAGGCACCTGCCACCATGCCCGGCTAATTTTGTGAGTGTGTGTGTGCGTGTGTGTGTGTGTGTGTGTGTGTGTGTGTGTGTGTGTGTGTTTAGTAAAGACGGGATTTCGCCATGTTGGCCAGGCTGGTCTTGAACTCCTGACCTCAGGTGATCCGCCCGCCTTGGCCTCCCAAAGTGCTGGGATTACAGGCATGAGCCACCGTGTCTGGCTGAATTAACTTTTTGATGTGCTGTTGAATTCAGTTTGCTATTTTGTTGAGTGGTTATTTCATCCAAACAATATACAGCTTCATTTTTTGAACTGTATTCCAATTTTAGATTTTGCTTCTTCCTACCATTTTTAATTTTAATATTTAATTTTCCAAGTATATAAGACATTCACACACTGCCACCCCTGTTCCCTCCAACCCAGTTCCAATCCTCCCCCTTAAAGGTTTTATAACCCTTTTTATATTTCTTTCTTTCTGCAAACACACACACACACAATTTTTCCTTCTTTTTGGACAGAGGATATTTTAATATATGCTTTTTGTACCTTGCTTCTTTTATTTAACAATATATCCTAAAAATTACTCCAAATCCACTCATAGAGATTTTCCTCATTCTTTTTCACATTTCAGCAGGTATTTTTAAATGCATACTTATTACAAAATAATACAAAATCAGACTTCAGGAAGACAGTAAGTGCCTGACATTATAGTAGAAGATTTTAAAGTCGGAAATAGACTTAAGGATCAAATGGGCCAATATTTCTACTTTATAATTGTAGAATCAGAGGCTCAGAAGGGGGAAATGACTTGGCCCATGCAGTGGATGCTGGATTGTGTTGCCCAGATTGCTTCAGGACTAAAAGCCTAATCCCAGCTGCTAGAGATGCTGCTGGCAGTCCCTGCTGTGGTATTGCCCTATGTCGGGAAGAGCTGCCTCAGCAATGATCCCACCCTTCCCAGCTGGCATACAAAGACAGGCTACCATGGGTGCAGTCCAGTCACCTTGTCCCAACTCAGGACAGCTGTGCAGGGCCACCACAGCTCCAGAGTGACCCCATGGGGTTAGGTGAGCCCTGTGGTGACAGCATCGTAGCCCAACTTCTCCTCTGTCGAGTCCTGCTTTCTTCCTTCAGGGTATTAATCCTATTAATCCTCCTGAACCTTGATCTCCAATTCACCTGGGGCCCAACCTGAGACCCCAAGAGTCATCCATTTTACTATCAGTAGAATAAAAACTAGACACTAAATCTTCTGACAATAAATCTACTAGTTGCACTGTATCATATTGCCTCTCAGATCCTTATCAATTTCTTGAAGTGTTAAGAACACTGAGGCCACTATTCAAATTTCCTTCTGGGGCAAAACGTCTCTATCTTTAAAGTTACCTGGCATCAAATATAGTATTCTAGTTTTATTTAAAATACAATGTTTTATTTAAAACAAACTAGAATATCCACTAAAATCTCTTCAACATTTGAATCTAGATAAAATTGGTATGATGTCCTAGTCCACACTCTGTGGAAATTCAAAGCTTTCTGCAAGATTTCTGAAAATTTCCCCAAAAGCTTATATTCTTAAAACAGTTCTTGCGCTGTCTCCTGCTTCCAAATGTACTGTCTAACACATAGTAGGTGCTCCATAAATATTTATTGTTAGCCAAGTGCCTCTTTTCCTTTCTCCTGGGGATAGTGGCCTCTTTGGGGAAACAATTTCTTTTCCCAGCATCTCCATACTAAAACAAGGGCTCCAAAACAGAGTAGTTCTCTTTTTTACATGCAAATATTTTTGCATCAGTGATTGGCCCAGGGTTGAACACATAACCCAATTCTAGCCAATCAGTGTCTCTTCCAGTGACTAAAGATTAGAACTAAGGGGAAAAGATCTTTTCGTGTCTGGCAGCAAAGCTCTGAGGATAAGAGCCTGGAAGCTGCTGGTGGCCACATTCCTGTTGAGTAGAAAAAGTTCATCTGTCAAGGAAAAAATAAAGCCCACACACAATGATCAAGAGAGGAATCTGATGGTGTTTGAGTCCTACATAGCATAGTCTCTGAGCCAGCCCCATCTTCCCACAGTGTGAGCTGAAAAATGACATCACTGTCAGAGAAGCAGGCTAAATTACTTCCCCACAAGATGGAGATGATGATAAGTGGCAATAATTATAGTGGAAAAGGAATGTAGAATTAGAAAATAACACGAATCACAAAAACAAGTCAAAAGCTGTATACATAAAAAGGCAAAGAGAGAGTGACAGATTAAGAAGGTGAACAATGTTGCACAGTTCATTTGTGAACTGTTAAAAATGTAGCCTCTCCCTGGAAAACCCTTGCCCTTTGTCCACCAGCAACCCTGGTGATTCCAAAAAAGGCCACGTCTCTCCTCCAGAGGAAAACTTACTTGTGGCCCTTATCTACCATCCCACCCTACAAATCTCTGTAAGTCCAATATGAAACATGGGTTTGAGGTAGACTTCATTTGCTAAATACTTATCAAGAAGGCTTCACAAAGCTGGTAGGGTTTTTAGTATCCATGTCACACAGAACAATGGCATTTGGGCTGGAAGAATGGCCTTAAGTTGGTTGTCTACATTAGTCAGCATCATCAAACAATCACTGAATCTCCAGTGGCCTACCCCAAGACTTTGGGAAGTGGAGGTTTTGTCTTTTGCAAAAGATTGATCCTCCCTTCTCTTTCTTTTTCTAGAAAGAGTAGAAAGATTTATCCTAGCATCAAGTTCCAGAGGAAAACTATTTTTGCTTCAGTGGAACTGAATGATTTGTAAAATCATTCCTCCTTTCAGGTTCTAGGTAGAATCACCTGCTCAAAATGATGCAATAGATGGAATTTGTGCGAGCCAACCTTCTAACATTGTCCCCTACCCCCAGTACACATACACGCTTAGTCTTATAGGGGTGCTGTTCAAAAAAGGGCTCACCAAAAGCCCCCTCATACTGGGGTCTGCCTATGCAGTCCATACAGAGGAAGGGTCTTTTGGGAACCCTGCCCAGGTTCTTCTGGACAAAAGGCATAGTGATTCCATAGTAGTCACCTAACTCCAGTAGGGTAGGTGACTGCTGGGGTCTGTAACATGGGCATTTTCCCAGTGATGAGGCTTTGAAATCCTCCAGGGTTTGAGATAAAATGTTAACTCTGTTGACTACAGGAAAATGATAAAGAAACAGGAAACACCACTTTAACACCAAACGGTAGATTGTAATATTAATTTTCAAAATTCAAATTCTCTGAGCTTCCACTCCTGCATCCACAAAATGAAGAACAACAAGACCTACCTCATGCAGTGCCTTGCTCAGGCAGTGTTGAGTAAGTGAATCACTGAGCTAATTAATTTGCTGAATAAATGCGTCAGTGTTCTTGGTTGCAAACAATGGAAACTCAATACAACTAACTTAAGCAGAAAAAGCATCTGTGGCCAAGGCCCCCGGGGGCTCACAGAATTGTCCAGGAAGCAGAAAAGCCAGTGCATGATTGTGGGGTGCAACCCAAGCAGGAAACACAGCCAAGGCCTTGGCACAGGAGCAGCCAGTCAGGACACAGCTGTCATCCCCCAGTGCTCACACGCTACCCAGTTGGAGGCCTGTCCCTGACCACCCCCAGACATGTCCCTTGCTGCTGGGCTGTCCACTCACCTAGTGCAACTCCCCTACCAAAGAAAATAGAAATGGGTCTCATTCTGTGTGCCTGAGTCTCCTGGCTTCACCACTTAATGTTTAAAAAAATGTATGAATGTAACAATGTGGAGAAATTACTACAATTTTGAAATAGCCATTTCTTTCACAACCAGAGGAATTAATTTCAAGTTTAGTTTATACCTGCTTCTGCCAAGGACTTGGGCCCTTATACAGGTTAAAACTCAGTCAAAAAAAAAAAAAAATGCTAGATGGATGGATGGATGGAGGCTTGGATAGGTACATAGGTAGAAAAATAATACAATAGAAAAAGCAAAAACAAAACCCCAAAAAACAGCTAAAGGGAAATATGTCTCAAGCACTTGACTTGAGCAAATGAGCATATTAGGACAATGAATTTAACCTTAAGTTATCTGGCACCCAAGACTTGGAGACTTGGAGAGAAGTATGATGTACTACACAATATTTTTTTTTTTTTTTGAGACGGAGTCTCGCACTGTCACCTGGCCTGGAGTGCAGTGGTGCTATCTCGGCTCACTGCAACCTCAGCCTCTCAGGTTCAAGCAATTCTCCTGCCTCAGCCTCCCAAGTAGCTGGGATTATAGGCGCACGCCACCATGCCCAAATAATTTTTTGTATTTTTAGTAGAGATGGGGTTTCATTGTGTTGGCCAGGCTGGTCTCAAACTCCTGACCTCGTGATCTGCCCGCCTCAGCCTCCCAAAGTGCTGGGATTACAGGCATAAGCTACCGCACCCAGTCTATAATTTTAATTTTATTTTTCACACCAAAATTTTATCTATAGAGACAAAATGTTTTCTGGCAATAATCTCATGAAAAAAAAAAAATGAAAGGTGTTACATGAGATAGTAGACAGTACTACCAGTTATGGTTTCACTAACACAGAAAGGATAAACCTCATGTGAAATATTTTCTGGAGGCAAACTCTGTCTCAGAAATGTTTCTGCCAGGCACGCTGGAAACGGGGCCCAGGTGCTTTGGCTCCTGTGCTGTAGTTTCTACCCCAGACACGACCTGAAGAATCTGAATGTGCTTCTAGCAGATGCTGCCAATGGGCCTCCCCTTTCCAACATCAGATGTGTCAAAGTAAAGTTTTGGCACCGGCTAAGCCTCCATGAATGTTTGAACAAATCTAACACATCCCTGCAGCTCTGCAGGTCCTTGTCGTCAGGTGCAGTGATGGGTTAGGCCTTAGATTCCAGACAGGAGGAGGTAGACTGGCATTTTGTTCTGGAAGGTTTCAAACCCTACGTGTGCCGTTGCCCAGACAGTAGCCTGGGCCTTGGCAACAGGAGGAAAACCTGCAAATGGAAATGCTTTTTAAAATTTATTTATTTTCCTTTTTCTGGAAGAAATTCAGAAGCTGCTCAAACTCCAGTACAGTCATGGAGCCTCCATTACCTGGGAGGCAGCCTTCCAGCAGCATGGAGCCTTGTCAGAAACTGCATTGCCAAGGGCGAGAAAGGCATTAGAAGCAAAGAGGTAAATTCTAAGCTGTTACTTGATACAGAAGAGAGTTGGGGAGGCAATCAGAACCTAAATGCAGCACTGAATTTGAATGCTTACAAAAACACCGCCAAAGGGCTGAAAAACCTCCACCTCATTTCAAAAGAAGATTGGAGACACGTTTTCCCCCCATTTTAGTAAGAAATTAAGATGAAGACAAAAATAATATTAGGTCGGTCAGATGAAATGTGGCATCAAAGTGGGTTTTCCAGAAACGCATGCCACATGAGCCTGGAGGGGCCAGAGTAGCTCTGCAAGAAAATTAGCCGACTGTCTGCCTCTGTGCAGAAGACTGGAGAAGGGCCTGACCCAGCGGAAGAAGGAATGATCACGGCCTGAGGACCACACAGTGTCTGCCTCTCTTGGAAAGGCCCACATTTTGCCACTCCCCTCTCCACTGACTGATCTCTATACTTCCTCAGGACTCAGCTCTGAGATCCCCCTGGGGATGCTCTGCCAGCTGCAGCTCCCACTTCCCCACACTCAGCCACCCCTCCCCAAAGTCCCTCTGTGGAGGGAAAAAGGCTTTGCCTCTCCTAGAGGGAACATCAGCAAGGCAGATGGAATAGCTCATAACAAGGTACATGTGCAACCCCTCGCCTTTGTGTGTGTGAACATAGGGCAGAAGTAGGAGAAGAGGGGAGGGATAAAGGAAGAGAAGATTCTCCTTGCCCCAGAACCAGATTGTTGCTAAATCTAGACCTGAATAAAATTATTTTGCTCCTATCAGAGGACCTAGTTGTAGGGTGGGAAGAGGGGAGGGCCACCCTTCTTCTCCCCCCACACCCTTGCTTCTCCCATTTCCCTTAACTGTACCGGTTCCCTCTGTGACAACACTCCTGGGTGACAGGCTGTGGATCCCATCCCCACCCCAGAGAACCCCACACCCAGTCTAGGCCAGGTGCCTGTTCTACGCTGGTGCAGGCTGCTTTAGCCACTGTCGGGGAAGGGAAAAGCTGGGAGTGTGGAGAGTGAGGGTTGGGGGCTTGGAAGGGGTCCTGGCAAGTGAGAAGACCAGTGGGTTCACAGGGAATTAGAATTCCGTGATATATTCCAAGGAAACTCAGGCCTAGGATCTAAATGGAGAATGGATTGCAGCCAGGGGCTGGGAAGTATGAACTGGAATCTTTGCCTTCAATTTGCACACAATAACAATGCCCCTGAGACTAACATCTGGATAACAGAGCACTTGTACACACAGCATCTTGTTGGACTCTTACACCCACCCGGTAACATATAATTATGATCTCAGTTTTACAGACCAGGAAATGTAGCCCTAGGGAAGTGAAATGACTTTCCCCAAAGAAGCAGCAATAAGTGGGCTTTGAGTCTTCTGATCCCAGAGTATGTTGATGATAAAATAACTCATGAGCTTTAGCAATTATTTCAGAATTCTCATGCTGCGGAATTAACAAAATAAAAAGAAAATAAAGAATATATAAGAAAAAAGATTTACCTATGTAAAAGCAACCCCACTTACATCCCCTAATGTGAACTTCTAATCCTTGGGCCTAAAAATTGTGGAACTCAATATGATAATGGACATGATGAATTGTGTCCGATTAACAAATTTCTTACAAGTTTTATTTATTATAACCTAATAAAATCTATACACATGATAATTTCACACATCATGTTCTTCATGGTATCTGCTTACACTAGTTGCATATTCTCTAAGGGACTGCAGTATTCAATTATTTTATTAGGCTCGTAATACTTCACAAGATAAAGTATAAAGCAAATATAAAGAGATGGTTTTTGCTCCAAATTGATGCTGAATTCTAAATAAGGACAATAGTATGAGACAAATTAATATCTTTATAATTTGGCTTGTAAGATACAATTCCCAAAAGTGAGGCTCTTACCACACACAAAAATACGGAGAGGGGAGGGAGGAACCCGACTTAATTTAGGCACACTGCCACCAGGTGGAGGCAGAGTGCCACGGACTGTGAAGTCCAAAACAATAGGTGGAGGATTTGTTAAAATTACAGACTGTAGCTCTGGGTTCAAACCCTACAGACTTGTAATCACAAACGTTTCCATTTTTTATGTATTAGAAACATTTATTGGAAAATAAAATTCAAGCAAGTGATATACAAACATTTAAAATAGCTCTTTAGAAGGATTCTACGAACTAAAACTGTAGTTACATCTTTTCCTTCAATCTCTTAAGGTTCTTTTTCTCACAAACACCTTCAAAGTAGGTGAATATTGATCCCTCCTAATGTTGTTTTAGTGTGAAACCCCCAAGATACCTGGAATGAGTTTGGTGAAAACTTCCAAATTTCCATTTCAGGCTCTGACCTCTTAGTCTCTCCTTCTCTCAGCCAGTATAAGAAACAGCGGTGAAGGGAAATGGAAAGATAGGGGTGGTGAAGGCTATGGAGAGAGACCGACTGTCCCAGTTTACCCAACAATGCCCCAGTGTTAGCACTGAAAGTCCCACACCCAGGGACACCCCTACTCCCAAGCAGACCAAAAGAAAAATATAGGCTTTCATTTCAGACTTGCTGCTCTAAGATCTTCCTCTCTTCTCAATAGAAAAAAGCCAAATACCCCCCTATCTGATGAACCCCTCAAATCTCATGTATAAAAACCCTCCTTTGGTGTGAGTCTTTGCTGTGAGGTTAAGATTGTGCTTTGTATTTTACATGGAGGCAGGCATGATGCGTAGTAGATACACAAATGTATAGAGGCTGGTGAAGTAGCAGCAGGGAGCAGGTGGACCAGCTGTTTCAGGTAAACAGACAGGGCCTCAAGGAAGTCCCTCAGTTTATCATGCCAACCTCTTTGGACACCTTGAGGCCTCTGATGAGGCTGCCTGGTGGCAGGGAAGCAGGAGAGAATCTGCTCCAGCTGACACAGGATGTGACCCTGGAACACAGGCTGGAGGCTCCTGGAAGGGATATATTTAGCCCAGCTCTGTTAATAGCTGACCCCTTGGATTGCCTCAGGAATGTAGCAGGCAGAGTTCTTCATGGCGAAATAACACGTACGGGCTTATAACTTGAAAATAAAACTATCTTCAAGGAATGACCTTAAAAAGAATGACTCCACAGGGACCACATGAAAATGTTAATGTTATGTTGTGCATTGCTTTCCTGAGCACTTTATATCCATTATATTCATTTCCTGTATTCTTTCATGTAATCAGTACAACCATAATTTAGCTTTTCTTCAGGGTAAGAGTTCTTTGTCAAGTTCATGTTCTCGGGCAGAGTCCTAACAAATCCTGCAGGTATAGTACACCTGGTACCTGCCGGCGCCTATTGATGAGGAAAGCCACAGGATGTGGTAACATTCTCAAAAACAGAGATCTGGTTAGAATTACCTCCAAATCCTCCAAAGAATGAAACAGAGATGCTGACCATGGGAGCAATGTCCCACTGGGATGGCAGGGCGATCTCACGCGGTGCCTATCAGGGAGGGGGAGGGGAGGGGGGTTGGGGGCGGGGGGAGCACGGGAGTTCCGAGTGCTGAAGACTGGAATGGGAACAGACAAGGAACAAGGCAACACAATGGCATAAACATTGTCAGAACAACACATTTATTTATTGAAGCTGAAGCAGGAGAACTGAAGACAGCTGAGAAATGTGGTTGAGTTCCTAACTCGACAATGAATAAGCAGACTGGGTGTTAGGCTGCCATGTGTTATGTAAATAGCTGTGGGTCCCTTTAAGAACAGAAATCCAGTGAGGACAAGGGCCTTTTGTGATACAGACTGGCTCTCCTGACTCAGACCTATCTTGATTTGCAGGGAATAAAAGGAAGCCCACTTGGATAGAGCTGCCAGATAAACTAGAGGACACTCAGTTAAGTTTAAATGTCAGGTAAACAACAAACAAAATACATTTTTAATATAAGTGGTTCCCAAATATTGCATAGGACCTACTTATACTAAACATGTTATGTGTTGTTTATCTGAAATTCAAATTTAACTGGGCATCCTATTTGCCAAATCTGTAACCCTACACCTGGGATGAAAAAGGAAAAGATAATGAGAGGGGAAGGGAAGCATTGCCATTAAGGCAAAGGAACAGGCACTTGGAGCAACATCGGAAATGCCCAAGAATAGAGGAGAAGCTCAAACAGTGAGAGGGCGTAGGGGCATGGAGAAGAAATGCTGGCTTCAATAGCAAAACCTCCCAAGAGCCCCTCCAAATAGCTTCAAAGTTTTTCAGCTTGTTCCTGTTTGCGTGAATGGCCAGGTATTGAAAATTATTTTCTTGGCCTTGTTGGGGCATGTAACATTCTTTTTTAAATAGTAGAAGGCTGGACTTTCAAACTTAACTGGGCATTCTTGGCAAAATTCCTCTGATTAAAGACCCACTCAAATGAAGTCAAAGTGGGCTGGCTGGTGGGCTGGGAGAGGGTAGAGAGGTGGAGTTACAAATCCAGAAGGATGAAGAGAACAGGAGGGGATGTAGAAAGCAGACCCTGATGGAATTCTGGAAGTGGGAGAGCAGATAGGTGGAAAGGAGATCACCACTCTCCATGAAGAGCCCACCGAGCTGGCGGGGACTTGAGCTCAGAGGGGCCAGGCACCCAGATGAAAGGAGAGTGGCATTTATTTCGAGGTCCTTGTGCTGAAGAGTAGAAACCAGCAGCCCCCACTCCCTTCACCAGTGGCTGGCTGGGAGTCCCTTGGTGAGGAGACTAGAGAGTTGTTCTCTGCAGAAACTGGAAAGTAGAGGCTTCAGTCTTGGGAACTCCAGGTATAGCAGACCACAGAAGCAAGTCAGGTGGGCTGAAAACATTAGGAGCGATGGGATCGAACACAGGCACCTTCCTCTGCCCTGAATACACACTGAAGGCTCCAGCTCAGCCCCAGGCAGGGGAGAGGAAGATTCCTCCCCAGAGAAAGGGAATGGCTGCAGAGAACGGGCTGGAACTCCAGGTATAGCAGAGCACAGAAGCAAGTCAGATGGGCTGAAACAGTAGGAGCGATGGGATGGAACACAGGCACCTTCCTCTGCCCTGAACACACACTGAAGGCTCCAGCTCAGCCCCAGGCAGGGGAGAGGAAGGTTCCTCCCCAGAGAAAGAAAATGGCCACAGAGAAGGGGCTCCCAAATATCGCCCTCACCCCAATACACAAAAATAACTCACAGAGCTTCCAATCAGTTTATTTCAGCCACAATCTTAAATATAAACAAACAACCAAGGATCATCAGCCATTGGAGGGAATTTCCCATCCTCCTCCAGAAGCCCCCCCACCAAAGGACCGAAAGAAGAAAAAAAAAGTAAATGAATAGATGAAAGTGTCAGATAGAGAGGGTGGACTTTAAAACTTCTACTTAATAACCTCAAACATATGAGACTATATTAGATACTCTTTCTCCCCAAAAAAGAACAGAATATTATTAAAATGAAACAATTGAAGAACAAAGTAATCTTGGCAGCTTTAAGCATGATACCAAAATAAAAATTCAATAGAGAACTTAGAATACAAAGAAGATAGTATCTCTTACAAAATAGAACAAAAACATGAAGATATGGAAAATATAACTGAAAATATAAAAGACATAGAGAATTCAGGAAGACCAATTTTCACATAATAGATATTTCAGAAAATGGAGTTGAGAAAATAGAGGGAATGAAAGTATCAAAAATTGATACTGAAAAATTAACAGAACTGAATAATAATAGCTAACATTTATTGAGTGTTCACTGTGTGTTTTAGAAGTATTAACTAACTTAATCTTCCTGATAATCCTGTGAGGTAGCTCCTATTATTTGCGTAATTTACAGATAAGGAAACTGAAGTACAGAGAGCTTGAGTAACTTGTCCAGTGCCTTCCAGCTAGCAGGGCCAGGACCAGGATTCAAACCCAGAGTCCAGCTCAGGAGCTCAAGCTCTGGGACTCACTGTGTCTTAGTCTGGATTTCCTACAAACCAAACCCAAAGACTAAATTTTTCTTGCTAACTCTTCACTGGGGAATGCAATCCCCAAAAAGCAAGAATGATGGAAAAGAGGGAACAAGGCAGGGAAGGAGGGGAAACAAATATAAGAGAGGGTGCTCCCAAGCTGGCCATGGATTTGTAATGAGTAAAGATGTTTGCTTTTCAGTCTCTTAACGATCCAACTCAGAGCAAATAGGAAAATGTATCAGCTGGTTCCCATTTCCAATGGTCAGACTTGCCCCATAAGATTTTATCCTTCCTCCTCTATGCTTCTTGGCTGCTCCATCTGGCTCTTCCAGAAGCCATCAAGGAAGCCAGATCTCACTGCAGCAGCAGCAGCAGCAGCAATGGCAGCTAGCAAGTGTGCATGGGCCAGTAGCACACCCACAAGCTTGCAAAGCTGCCTGTAGTGTCTCAGGCCCTGCTCAGAAAGTCATCAGGCACATGCAGGTGCTGGGTGCACCCAGAGTCTCATGCCTTAGTGCGAATAGGGAAGTCCTAGGGAAGGAAGTGAATGACAGTTGCATGAGGTATGACGCAGGTCCTATTGAATCATGCCTTCATGTGAGTGGCACAAAGGATTGGAGCAGCTGCCATGGTGGGCCTGGCCAGCCAAGAAAGCAGTGCTCCACACTGGTGATGACAGAGTCAGAACTCAACAAAGGTCAAAAGTCCCCTCTGCAGCCTTTAAGAGTGTGGTTGGTGCCAAGTGGCTTTCCTGGGGGGCCATCAGTGAATGGCAGCCAGTCCAATCAGGGGGACACATGGTTGGGTATGGCACTCTGCTATGCTGATTCTGCAGAACTAAATGCTGACAATGACTACCTCAATACAGCATTTGCCACTATTTGCCAGGCACTATTCTAAATGCTGCATGTATATTATTTGTTTTAATCCTCACAGCAATGTCATGAGGTTCCTCGGGATTTTCCAGACAAAAAAACTAGCCCAGAGAGGGTTAGTAAGTTAATCAGTGCCATAGCTGGTATATGGTGGAGTCCGATTTTGAATCTAGGCCATCCAACTCTGGTGTCAGTACATTTAACTATCAAAAGCCTACTGACCTGTTGTTGAATGGCCAACAAACAAATTAAAAAAGACCTCCCAAGAGGTGAAAATTTGGAACACTGGGAATAAAAAGATAATTCTAAAAGCTTCAAAGGGAACAAATCAATAGAATTAGAATCAGAATACTGTTTGTGTTCTGAATTACAACATAAAAGCCAGGAAACAATGAAGCAATGCCTTCAAAATGTTAAAGAAGATAATTTTTCAGCCTAGAATTTTACAACAAGGCAAATTGAATCAAGTATGAAAACAGAATGGACATTTGCAGACATGTTTAGACTCAGATAATTGACCTTCCTTTCTTAAAAGTGCCTGGAGGATATGCATCTTGGTTACAAGGAAGTAATCAAGGAAAAAGAAAACATGGCATCCCAGAAACCTAAATCCAACCTAGAAAAGCTGTTGAGAGAAGATCCCAAGTTAATCCCAAGTGTGGCAGAACTAGAGAGCCACTAATCCTCACTGGTGCAGGAAGAGATAGTGCTTCACAAAGGAGTGTCCAGGAAAAAGTAGACCCACGATAGAAAGAGTGATGCAATAGGCGATATGATGAAGCTTTTGGAAAGAAGATGCAATCAGGCAATTATTAACTCCAGGAATGACAAAAGCCTATTCAAGAAAAAATATGGAATCCCAGTATTCTAATGGGTTCTGGAGTGAACAATACTTACATTGTCATAATGGTTTAAAGACCTACTATTGATATAATTTAAAGTGTGGTAAAATTTGAGCGAGAGGCTGAAGAGAGGTGGAGCTATTAAATCTTCATCTCTGATAACATTTGTAAGTTTAAATATTGCAATATACCCATGTATTTAAATGCATAGGTAACTCAGAGAAAGCGGCTAAAAATTCAAAGCATGTCCCTTAGCGAAGAACCAGCAGCTGGTGTGGGTTTGTTCAGGGAACTACTGCTTTGTATTATAAGATTTTTAACACTGTTTGATTTCTTAATTATGTAAATAATTACCTCAATTTTTTAAAAACATAAAACTCCTGTTTTAAAAAGAGCAAGCCTGCAAGAGAAGTTAATGCAATTAAGAGCATGGCCTCATGGACCCCCCCCAAGTTTCCTTTGCAGTTCACCTCCCTGGCACAGACCAACTCTTCATGAACTCCCGTCCCTTGACTCACTCATGTCTTTGGTTTGTGCTCCATCTTTGACTTTGAGCAGCTGGTATCCTTTCATTTCCCATTCTGACATCCGCCTTCCATACAAGGTCCCAATTCACCTTTTGTCTTGAACCTTGATAGCTCAACTTTTTTCTTCCACCCTGCCTTTTCCCCCAACTTCTAAGAAAAGTGGCTCAGAAATGTGGCTTTAAGCAAACAATTACAGGAAATATAATCTGTTGTAACTACTAATTTATCTCTGTGACTTTGGCCAAATCACCTCACTTCTCATAGTTTCCTTGTCTGTGAAGTAAGAGATTAAATCTCGATGATCCTAAATCTTCCATCTCCACTGTTCTGTGATTTACATTTGGATCTTAAGGCTGAGTTTGCAAAGGTCTATAGGAATAATCATAAAGCAAGTGATGCCATCTATTCTATGATTAAGGAAAATAATTTACTGAAGATTCATATTGGGTTCTGTTCACTTTAAAAAGAAATGTAGACTGGGCATGCTGGCTCATGCCTGTAATGCCAGCACTTTGTGAGGACAAGGCAGGTGGATCACCTGAGGTCAGGAATTCGAGACAAGCCTGCCCAAAAAGGTGAAACCCCGTCTCTACTAAAAATACAAAAATTAGCTGGGCGTGGTGGCACATGCCTATAATCCCAGCTACTCAAGAGGGTAAAGCAAGAGAATTGCTTGAACCTGGGAAGTGGAGGTTGCAATGAGCCAAGATTGTGCCACTGCACTCCAGAGACTCAGTCTCCATAAAAAAAAAAAGAAAGAAAGAAAAGAAAAGAAAAGAAAAGAAAAGAAAAGAAATGTGAAACTCTCCATCTGAAACTTAAAGGATCAATGGTCCAGAGCTGAATCAAGCTAATAGGAAGCCTAAATGGAGAGCAGAAGGTTCCAAAGTCATTGAATTAGTCAGTCCTGATCAAGCTTCTTTTATGAACTCTTTTATGAGAGGGATATTCAAATCCAGATTAAAATAATGGCTCCAGTGACCTTGTAACACAAAGAAGGGAGTTTGGTTTTAAATTTCCTAAACTCTTAGGTGAGATAAAAGGTAACTGGAGATAGACAAAGGCAGAGGCTTCCATTAAGAAGGGCCCAAACGACAAAAGAATAAAATAAGAGCCCAAAGATGCCCAGCCATCCCTACTTAAGGAAAAAGGATATTGCGCTGCTACAGGCAAAAGCATTTTTCCTTTCTTCCAAGGTACAGAACACCAAATTGTGTGAACTAATCCACGTGCTAAGTGGATCTTAGGACCAAAAGAGAAATGATGGTACGCATTTATAATTACTAACAGGTAAATTATAAATGGCAGGTTTAATATACCTTCTAGAGTTAGGGAGAAAAATCTTATTAGATATGAGAGCCGGCCGGGCATGGTGGCTTACGCCTGTAATCCCAGCACTTTGGGAGGCCGAGGTGGGTGGATCACGAGGTCAGGAGATCGAGACCATCCTGGCTAACACGGTGAAACCCCGTATCTACTAAAAAAAAAAAAAATACAAAAAATTAGCCGGGCGTGGTAGCGGGCACCTATAGTCCCAGCTACTTGGGAGGCTGAGGCAGGAGAATGGTGTGAACCCAGGAGGCGGAGCTTGCAGTGAGCCGGGATTGCGCCACTGCACTCCAGCCTGGGCGACAGAGCAAGACTCCGTCTCAAAAAAAAAAAAAAAAAGAAAAAGAAAAAAAAGAGCCCAGGGTCATGTCACTAAGTAGATTAGACTTGATGGAACCTGACGATTATGTCCCAGCAAGATACAGTGGGACCGAGGAAGGTCAGTTCTTTGAAGTATGAATAGCCTATAAGTCTCTCACAAATATAAGAGATTAAGCAAATATGGTCAATCTCAAAGTAGCACCCAAATACACACACACACACACACACGTTCTGAGAAACAGAAGGTAAACAATCCCAGGAAAGGAGAAATCACTAAGGATTCCCAGTCCTTTGCTATAAGTGAATCGACTTTTTAAAATATAGATAACTCCAACCCCACTAACAAACTCATTATTGTCTTATAGCATTGCTTCCTTCACTGAGGGGCATGGAGACAAAATAATAAAGGTATTTCTGGTGATGAAATGTTTTCCACCATTTATGTATTCAGTACACATTGAATAATAGAGAATATATACTGAACCCTCCCACTGTGCCTGGGACATCATTCAAGGCCTTCCATATATTGTCTCATCATATCCATATAACATCCCTGTCTGGGATTATACATTGATAATCTGAGGGGGGCCTGGAAATATTCATGAGAAGTGGGCAGGCATTTAAAGTTGTGTAATAGGGTGAGTAGTTACAAATAAAGACTACTTCATATTAGTCATGATGTTCAAAATATTTAAACACTGATATAGTTTGGATCTGTGTCCCCACCAAATCCCATGTCGAATTATAATCTCCAGTGTTTGAAGTGGGACCTGGTGGGAGGTGACTGGATCACGGGGGTGCAGTTCTCATGAATGTTTTTGCACCATTACCCCAGTGCTGTCCAAGTGAGTGTGTGAGTTACCACGAGATCTGGTTGTTTAAAAGTGTGTAGCACCTCACTCCTCCTCTCTTCCTCCTGCTCCAGCCTTGTAAGACATGCCTGCTTCCCTTTCATCTTCTGCAATGACTGTAAGTTTCCTGAGGCCTCCCCAGAAGCAGAAGCCACTGTGCTTCCAGTACGGCCTGTAGAACCATGAGCCAGTGAAACTTCTTTTATTTTTAAGTTACCCAGTCTCGGGTATTTCTTTATAGCGGTGCATAATATGAGCACTGACCAATCCATAAACAGGTGCCAGCCTCAGTCCTAGCAAGTCATCCCAGCATATCTGTTCAACCCAGAATTAGCATCTTTGCCCCTCTCCCATCCAGAAAAGAGAGCCCAGCACTGTGGAACAAAACAGATTTTATATTCTGGGCCCACTGGAGAGGACTCACCTCTTCAACTTCAGTGGAGGCCTAGAAGTTTGATGGGCTTCCTGGGCCCCTGGTGGGCTGCCTGTCAGAGAAACCCAAGGAAGACACCCTGTTCAAAAGACCTATTATAAACTTGCCTACAGATTTTTCGAGTTGAGTAGTAAGCAGAATTCAGAGGCTCCTTCATCTCCCTGGCGCTAGAGGCCTGTGTTCCCATCAAAGAGGTGAATGTCTACCAGAAGCTGGTCTTGGTATGTGATGTTTCTGGTGTGTGTGTGTGAATGGGTAAGTGGGTGGAGGGTGGAGGAGTGGAAGAAGTTCTCCACAAGCTCAAAAATATCTTTGAAGTCTCAAATTTTATCTTTAAAAGTCAGGCTAACTTTCGATTCTTCCCCATAATAGATAAGTCTTTATTTTAATACAAAAGTTCCCTCCCGAAACATTGAGTAAATCTATGCTCCACAGTGAGGCTCCATGATTATCTAAAAGCTTAGGGAACCCCAACTCAGATGCACAACTGGTACCCCCAGTGTACTTGTGCTGGGGATAGGCCCCCAAATCTGGCCATAAACTGGCCCCCAAACTGGCCATAAACAAAATCTCTGCAGCACTGTGACATGTTCGTGATGGCCATGACGCCAACACTGAAGGTTGTGGGTTTACCAGAATGACGGCAAGGAACACCTGGCCCAACCAGGGCAGAAAACTGCTTAAAGGCGTTTCTAAGCCACAAACAATAGCATGAGTGATCTGTGCCTTAAGCACATGTTCCTGCTGCAGATAACTAGCCAGACCCATCCCTTTGTTTCGGGCCATCACTTTGTTTCCTGTAAGAAATACGTTTAGTTAATCTAGGCCGGGCTTGGTGGCTCACACCTGTAATCCTAGCACTTTGGGAGGCTGAGGCGGGCGGATCACAAGGTCAGGAGATTGAGACCATCCTGGCTAAGATGGTGAAACCCTGTCTCTACTAAAAATACAAAAAATTAGCTGGGCGTGGTGGCGGGCACCTGTAGTCCCAGCTACTTGGGAGGCTGAAGCAGGAGAATAGTGTGAACCCAGGAAGCGGAGCTTGCAGTGAGCCGAGATTGCACCACCGCCCTCCAACCAAGGTCAAAGAGAAAAAAAACACCCCCCTTCCAAAAAAAAAAAAAAAAAAAAAAAGAAATACTTTTAGTTAATCTGTAATCTATAGAAACAATGTTTATCATTGGCTTGCTGTCAATAAATATGTGGGTAAATCTCTGTTCAGGGCTTTCAGCTCTGAAGGCTGGGAGTCACCTATTTCCCACTCCACATGCTATATTTCTGTGTGTGTGTCTTTAATTCCTCTAGCGCTGCTGGGTTAGGGTCTCCCTGACCGAGCTGGTCTCAGCAACTTGTCCCCCAGATGAGAAGCAGGGCTGGTGGAAAGAGCATTGTGTGAGGAGTGAGGCTGTGCCCTGTGTGCTGACAGCATCTGGGGAGCCGAGGAGGCTCAACATGTGTCAGATGAGAAAATGAACGAATGAATGAATGAACGAACAAAGAGCTGGTGACTCCTAGTGGAATACCAGTTTCTAGGAGTCCTACTTATGTCTATCCTAACCTGCAGCATGTGAGCCATTTCGCTGACACTCATGGCACAAGCCAAACACGTATACTCAGGACAGACTTTCAGGACAGACCCTGAAGATACAAAAGGACAAACCTAGCAAGAATAATTGATCACTTGGGAAAAAGGAACCTGAACCCAGGAGACAAAGCAACTGACAAGAGGGGAATTCTATATGGAAAACTATTAGACATGGGTGTTAAACATCCCCACTGTCTGTGGCAGGAGAATAAACTATGCTGCCAGCAGCAATTTGCAGGCAAAGGAAGGTTAAGGAGAATAGAACAGGAGATCCAGAAAACAAAGAGGAGCCTCTCAGGTAGGAAGGGGACCTCACACCACCTGGGCCAGGACCCTTGCAATCTGGAGAGGGACACACACCAGGTATCCTGAAGGCTGTACGGTGACCTGGTTCAAAACAAAATGATGAGAAGTCTTAAGAGAGGGCAAGAGAGGTCTCTCCTCTCAGAGTGCTCAGTGTGCCTGGGAAGTGATAGGAGAGAATGTGTCTCCATTCAAATTCAAGTATGTGACAGCTACATAATGGCATGCCATTTTTTACCCTGATGTGCCATAGTATTTGAATTTTTGTGTGCTTCAAACATGAAGAAGATAGCATTTATGTATTTGTGTACTTTCAAAGTAACATAAGAAACAACCTATAACATGATGGGAAGGATTTGTAATCTGCCCTGATTCCTGAGCAAGGGCATGTATGTATGTGGATTTCAGAGTCTAGACAACTGGGTCAACTTACATAAAATGTCCAGAATAGGCAAGTCCATCCACAGAGACAAAAAGTAGATTGATGTTTACCTAGGGCTGAGAGGGAGGGATTGGGGGCAATGGGGAGTGACTGCGAATAGGTATGCAATTTCTTTAATGGGTGATGAAAATTTTCTAAAATTCATTGTGATGATGGTTGCACAACTCTGAATATATTAAAAACCACTGAATAATACACATTAGATGGGTGAGTTATATGGTATGTGAAATATTTCTTAATAAAACTATTAAACCCTGAATCAGTGTCCTACCTCTGTCACTGAATAGTTACATGCCCCTAAGAAAGTTACTCTTACCTCGGTTTCCTCACCTGTAAAATGGGGAGATGATGGTATTACCCATCTTATATAAGTGATGGGACTTCTGAATGAGATCATATCGGTGAGAGGGCCTAGCACAATGTCCTGTACGTGGCAGAAATGTGGTCAATGTCAGCTCTCTGTCCATTTGTCCCAACATAACAAATGAATGAATACATTTGAATAGCAAAGTTTAGATTGGGTTCCCCATCAAGGACCCTCAGAGAGCCTAGAAAATAATCATAGGATTTCTCTGGCTATATTTCACCAAGAAGCCACCTAAAGTTGCACAGTTACTAGAGATCAGGCTGCTCCAAACTGGTAAAAATACCAAGTTTCTTTGCTTTGGGCTGGAATCAGATTCACACAACATGAATATTTGCTGACTGGAAGTTCAGTTTGGACAATGTATAAGTCTTGGTCAATTAATCCATTATTACTTGGTAAATGCTGCTTATCTGAAAGACAAAAATCTTGCAAAATAAGGGGTCCATGGAGTACACTCATGAAAGGGTTTTTCATGATGACAGGGTAGAGAACCACCAAACCAAGTGCCTCTGAGCTCCTTCCAGCTCTATTGTTTTGGTTGAGTTTTGGAAGATGGGTGTTTGCCACAGACAGGGAAATAGCAGCACAAGTGACAGCTTGGAACATGAGAGGCCAGGCATGTTTGGGGAAGAGAAGAGAGTTCCATGACTCCTTTCTGGCTCCTTCTCAACTGCTTAGACCTGACTCTGGCACAGGATCCATGCATTTTAAAAGCTACTCAAAGGTAATCCTGCTCCTATTCCTGTCACTAAGCTTGCCTTTTCTTTGGTGACACTGCTGGGGTCAAAGCCATGGTCCTAGTCATTGATATTCCAACACAAACGGAGGCTCAATGTGAATTGTCCTAAATCAACTCTTACAAAGCACTCTGAGGCTCCTAGCATCTGCCAGGCTCCACAGCTGAGCCAATTGCTGGGCAGAAGGAAGAGCCACCTGGGACGTTAGTTCCAGGTGGATCCAATTCTGCTTAGGGCACTCATTGCGCACACACAGCACAGTGGACACGAGCGCCTTCCTGGACTTGGGAGCTGCTGCCTTCCTGGACTCTATGTGCCAGCTGTCAGAGAAAGACTTCTGCCTACAAAAGTTTAAAGGAAGAAAAGGGCTTGCCCAGGAGTGTTGGAGAAGGCCCAACAGCTGTCTTCCGAGAGGCTTCCCAGGGTGACAGCTCTTCATTTAACGACTTGACCATGATCCATGGTCTGACCTTTGGTCTGAGTGTAGACACAAAGAGAGCAGCCAACCAAGGTCAGGTGGCTGAGGCATAAAGCCATTCTCTTCCTGAAGATGGATCTGGGAGGAAAGCCCACTGGCTGTGGAATGTTATTTTGTGGTCCTGGATCTGAACAAAGAGTGGTTATGTAGGTGAAATGTGGCAATTATTAAGATTGCCTGGGTCGGCCAGGCACAGTGGCTCATGCCAGTAATCCCAGCACTTTGGGAGGATGAGGTGGGCAGGCGGAACACCCAAGGTCAAGAGTTCGAGACCAGCGACCAATACAGTGAAACCCCATCTCTACTAAAAATACAAAAAATTAGCCAGGCGTGGTGGCAGGTGCCTGTAGTTGCAGCTACACTGAAGGCTGAGGCATGAGAATCGCTTGAACCCAGGAGGCGGAGGTTGCAGTGAGCCGAGATCACACCACTGCACTCCAGCTTGGGTAACAGAGGGAGACTCTGTCTCAAAAAAAAAAAAAAAAGATTGCTGGGTCAGCTGTCTCCATCCCCATAGCTGGGCCTCACAGTGGCAGGTTGGGAACCCTTAAGAGATGGTGGTTAACATTCTCCCACTCCTCCAGCAGCCAAGACAAAGTTCAGGTGGACATTCTGATGGACATTGCCTATTTTTGTCTCAGGGCCTCTCTTTTTCCTTAGTTTTCATGATGACCATGTCTCTGTGATTGACAGCACCTGTTATTAAATGTATTAAAATATTCAATGGAGTTAGTAAAATCCTTGGGGGCCAAGCTGTCTGTCTTAGATTTTGCTTCTATCTGCTGGGATCTGATTGGACCCTCATGGGATGATCTTATCTTCCCATTGTTTGAGGCTGTCTCATTGCAGTTTCTGAGTATTAAGTACAGCAGACTAACCTTCACTGCCTACAGAAGGTCAAAATGTCCACAATGTGCCAGGTACTATGCTAAGTATTTGGCAAATACTAATTCATTTTATCCCCATAAAACCCCATGAAAAGTGATCTGTTATTATCCCCATTTAAAAGTGAGGAAAGTGAGGCACTGAAAGGGTCAGTAACTTGCCAAAGAGCATGAAGCTAGTAAGTGGACGAGGCAGTATCCAAACCCAGGTAGTCCAGTGCCAAGACCAACACCCCCAACCAGTGTGTCTCAAGTCCTAATAACAATCACTGTTGCAAAGGTCTTCCCCAAGAAAAAGAAAATTACCTGGATTCCAGAGATAACAGATGACGTATACTGGAGATTCGATTATCTAATTGGGTCAAGGGAAAATGTTGAGTTGATCTTTCTGATTAAGTAGCTGCTGACCTAGAAAGAAGAGGGAGGTGTAGCCGAGCCCGTTGTCCTCCAGTGCCCTCCTCTCCCCTCCTGTCTGGTTTGATTCCCTGCTATTACACTCACTCCTTTAACTTGCTGTCTTACTTATTCAGCGCACTTGAATTGAGTACTTCGTACATAACAGACGCTAGGGACACCACAGGACATAGTTGCTGCCTCTGAGGAGCTCCCAAATTTGGTAAGAAGTCACCATTTGTTTTCACCTCTATTGTCTAGTTAATCCTCAGAACCACCCCATGAAGTAAACAAGGTGAGAATAGATATACCCATTTTATGACAGGGCACACTGAGGCACTGAGGAGCTCATTGTTCTGCCCCATGTCTCCAACAATCACACTCATTAGAATTCCAACTGAAGCACTGTTTTGAGTATTCTGTCTTCTTGCCTCCACACTTATGAAATATACCTACATGGCCAATCTGTTCAAAGTTTCCACTAGTCATCAGTGAAATAAGAAAAAAAAATGATGATGGGAAAGTTTTTTCATTAAACTAAATTTTTTCTATTTAAAGAGCCATTTTTCTTTTTTTTATTATACTTTAAGTTTTAGGGTACATGTGCACAACGTGCAGGTTAGTTACATATGTATACGTGTGCCATGTTGGTGTGCTGCACCCATTAACTCACTATTTAACATTAGGTATATCTCCTAGTGCTATCCCTCCCCACTCACCCCACCCCACAACAGGCCCTGGTGTGTGATGTTCCCTTTTCTGTGTCCATGTGTTCTCATTGTAAAGAACCATTTTTTTAATTCTGAAATTATGTCGTTCCTTCTTTTTGGTATTAAAATGCTCCTTTTTAAAAATGGTAGTTTTTTTTTCTTTTTACTGCACTTATATGGCAACACAAAATATTGGTGATTCTGTTGATTCCCAGACCTGTTTGCTGGTCTTTGAATCGCTGCCGTAAGATGCCCATGATCCCTGAGAGGGACAGAAAGGCCATCCCATCATTCAGGGGCATAGGTGAGCCACTCTTACTATTTGCATTACCCAAGGTGTCAGAGACCATGGCCTTGATAGGGAAGACAGGGACTCTTTGAGGAGCCTTGGATTGAGAAAAACAAGGAGCAGTGACATGCTGCGATCCCTTCACTCTGACTTACACAAGACCCAGGACTCTCCATAGCCATGGCAACTAGCCCAAAATGACAAGGCTGATTAATTCCACAAGTGCATTATTCACGTGTCACCAAATATTGACTCTTATCAACCTCCTTCCCCAAGCCATCTGTCCTAGTGTGTCAAATCAAAACAAATCAACAAACAAAAAGTGGCAGGCAGATGCCACCCCAGGGATGCTGCAATTGCACAGTCCCCAGGGCTAGTATGAGTTCTAAGTGGCTCTTTCATTTCTCCACCTCCCTTCTTCCCCAGATGACTGGGAGTGTGCACACATGCGCCTGCGTGCACGCATGCACGCACACACACACACACAAGTTTTAGATGGCAATGCTATGGGTTTGTGAGAGGGAAACAGTTGGGGTTGAGGGCTGCTGGGATGGAAACGATTTAAAACGTCCTAGGAAATGATAATGATAAGAGACCATTTATTGAGCTCTTGTTATGTACCAGGCATATAAATGTCACGCTAATGTTTAACCCTCACCACAACTCTGAGATATAGAACTATTATTAATGCCACTTTATGGATGAAAAACTAAAAATAATTTACATTAATTGACTTGCCCCAGGTCAGACATCTAGCAATTCCTGGCCTGAATTCAAAGCCAATGCTTTGAATCCCTGCATGAGCCAACTCACCTGTCATTGTCACCTGGACGTGTCATTCGATCTCTCTGTGCCTCCATTTCTGGGTGCTCCATTACCATGATGCACCCAACTTACAGGGCTCTTGTGAGAGCTTAATGAACTCGTGCATGTCATGCATTGAGAATAATCCCCAGAACATAGCAAGCGCTCAGTATGTGTTGGCTATTGTTACTGATAGCATTGTTACTTTTTATTACACAATATTGTCTCCCTTTGCTGAATGAAGGGAATGTGGAGGACACAGACTTTACAAGCAAAGAGAATATATTTCAGTGTATGAAAATTCTTGGGAATCAAGTGCCAGAAGAACTACATCTCCATTACCAAGCAGAGAATACGTTGTTTTCTCTACATCTGCCCACACCAGGTTGCACATTCTATACCCTGTAGATTGCTCAGCCTCTTGTTCTCCTCCCCACTTCCTCCTGTCTCTTCTCTTTTGACAGCTCTCCAGAGAGGCCTCTCACTCCACCTTCCATAGCTTTGTCTCCACTGAGTCAAAAGCTGTTAGATCATCTGTTTGTCCCCTGAATGGTCCTTGGAATGAACAGCCACATGGATGACTTAGTGGTGGTGTGTGCCATGCCTGCATGAAGCTCCCAAGGAAGCAATTTCCAGCACTTTCCCCTCTGCAGCCTCCCGCCAAGCTATGCAAAAACATATCAATGATTTGACTGCAACGTCCCTGACAGCTGCTGCCCATCTCCATGTGGGGCCCCTCCAATAACTGGAAACTTCGTCTTAAATTTTTTAACTTGGAAAATACAAACAATGACAACCGTGAATGTGAGTTATTTCTGTCATTTCCCTTTTCACTAAAGTCCATCCAGTCACCAGTTTGAGCCTGCCACAAATCTGCTTCTCTCCCACACGACCTTCCCTGGCCACTGACTGCATTTTCAAAAGTAGCCCAAGGCCAGAGAACAGCTGTTTGCTGGTTCCCTCGAGAACAAATTACAAATGGTGCATCATCGGCATGTGCTCTTGGCTTCTTTGAAGGATGCATTGAAATGTGCCAAATGGCAAACGAGAATCACAGAATCCAGGTGTCTCCTAGTCACTAAGATATAACTGACATGAAATAAAAAGTGTAAATTTAAAAAGTCAAAGGAGCATCAGTCTGTAACTCCTTGTGCTGGATTGTTCTAGAGTCAACCTGTTTCCACTGGGCACTACATTTCCCAGGGTGTTCTGGATTTGAGCTGACCCAATGTGAATTTGTATAGGATTTGGGAGGGGAAGTGAAGCCTCTCCCCTCTGCGGGTTACTGTTGGTTTAGAGAGGTGAGATCCACGTGGAGGTGCCCATGAGTTCCAACAGGTCACTTTTCTCCACTGCACAAGCAGCTCTCCTTTCCAGCTGCTGAGCCTGCTGACTGGCAGCGATGCCAAGCCCAGCGCCGATGCTTTGCTGTGAATTCTGACCTGGCAGCCTTCCACGGACTTCCCTGCCTGCCTCCTTTGCAGTCCTGCTCCAGTAGCTAGAGGAGCCCAGCTCCCCATCTTCCCTGAAAGCACGGACTCCAGCTTCAGGGCTGGTTCATGACCTTTCTATGACCCTCTAACTCCTCTTTTTAAACCCTTACTTTCCCAACACCTCCCACCATCATGTACAGTCTAATTCATAGAATATCTTCCCTTTCCATGAAGCTCATAGAGGCCCTGACTTCCTGGCTGGACCCTGACTGATGCTTGGCCAGATCAAGAGGTCAGAGTGTGAAGCAAAGAGAGACTTGTCAAGAGATGTCCATGGAGGGAGATGCACTGAGCCACGTGTCCCCACCTTCTCCTTTACTTCCCATCTCATCATGGGCCACCATGGGATCTCCCAGGGAGCTTTGCTATGTGCTCCCTGCAGCTGAGATATCAGGGGCTGCCATCTAACTCATGCCTCAGAAAGCAGCAGCAGAACATCAAGATGGCTGCACTGGGCTCCACTCACTCCCAGAGTTTGGAGGCAGTGAGCAAGGGCTACCTGAGAAGGCCAGCAAGGACAACTGAAAGGGGCAGAGCCACTCAGTAGCAAGAAGCCAGAAGTGAGCTCAGGCTTGGTGCTACCTGATTCCAGATTTCTCCAGGATTCGTCAACTCAAAAATAAACATAAGGACAAGAAGAATGAAATGCAGGACTAGAACTTACATCGGCAAGTGCAGGGTCAAAAAGGAAGGCCTTGGTGAAGACAGGGAGGCCCAGGTGCTAGGGAGCATATTCAACCTCTAGGTTTCTTTTGACCTCAGTAGGGGGAAGCAGTGACCAGCAGTCACCTGGGATGGAGGTGCACCCACCAGGGCAAGGGATCTGCAACAGAGTCCAAATAGGAGAACCTTGGAGGGGCCCAAGAAAGCAGCTCTTGGCAAAGCAGCATTCGATATCTCTCAACCCAGAGGGCAGGAGGCCAACTCCTGACACTGCCAGCACCTTGTTTAGCACAGTCTTCTCCTTCCTGTCTGACCCTGGAATGAGAGGTGGCAGTAAAAAAGGTGGCAAAGATTTGCTATAAACTTAAGTTCTGGATTTTGGTTAA
Source organism: Hylobates moloch (assembly GCF_009828535.3). Classification (NCBI taxonomy): domain Eukaryota; kingdom Metazoa; phylum Chordata; class Mammalia; order Primates; family Hylobatidae; genus Hylobates; species Hylobates moloch. The sequence continues at coordinate 687,221 of NW_026652320.1, forward strand.
TCTCTTAGAATGGACACGTTGAACTGAGGCTGTGTTTTGTGATAAAGTGACCACGCAGAGTGTGAACTGGCCAAGTGTGGGCCTGCTGGAGTTTTGTACCCAGAGGCGGGAAGAGCACTCCCATTGAAAAGACTCTAAAGTGGGAAAGGAAGCTGTGGTTGCTCACGTGCAGAAGCCAGGCATTGGGCATGCCAGTCACAAACATCATGGCAGGAAGACTAGGCCTGCAGGCCTCACCTTGCATTTGCAGACCCCCAGGTTCCTCTAGTGGAGCCTCAGGCTCAAGAAGGGACACAGAGAATGTTGCGGATGTGGGACTTCGAGGGCGTTCTCCGCTTCAAACAGAGTGTTCACTGCTTTTTATATTCGAGTTTCAAATAAGCTTCCATTTGAAGGGGATAGGATTCCATTGCTTTAAAAAGGTCTTGCAACCTGCTTTCTGTCTAACCCCATTTAACCAATTACAGAGGGAGGGTCCTAGAAGGGAAGTGATCTGCAAATGTGGAGGCAGAATTAGAGGCGCAGCTCTGATTTATAACCCTGGGCTTTCCCCTGCCACCCCTGACCCCATGGTCCAACCTACTTTGGCGTCTGCAACTTGATTTCAGATTTCTCCAGGATTTGTCAACTCAAAAATAAATGTAAGGACAAGGATAATGAAATACAGGACTAGAACTTACATCAACACATGCAGAGTCAAAAAGGAAGGCCTTGGTGAAGAAATGGAGGCCCAGGTGCTGGGAGCACGTTCAGCCTCTAGGTCTCTTTTGACCTCAGTGGTCCTCTGTCACCTGCGATGCTTGTAGAAAAGCAGATTCCCAGTCCCCATGCCATCCTGGGGTACAACCCAGAATCTGAATTTCTAATGAGCAGCTCAATGATCTAATTGCTAGGGTAGGTTTGGATCCATGGGGTGGTCGCACATATCAGGCCAAGGATGCTCCACACATGGTGGGGACAGAGTGCTACGCACTGGGCTGGCTGCTCACCAGCAATGAGACACACCCTGGAGGAGTGTAACAAGGTAGCCTGCAGGCTGGGCGGGGCCTTGGGCTCTGGAGGAGCTCGAAGGGGCGATTTCTAGGCCAAGGTGGGCACCATGAAGGAACAGCAGCTAAGAGACCCCAGGAGTAATCCATGTAAGGACCTGTTCTAGAAGACAGCCCAGCAGAGGCAGGGCATTAGGCTACACAGTAGGTAGCACCTGGAATGACTCCAGAAGAAAGAGCTGGTGAAGGAGGCCTCGGATGGGGGTCTGCAGCCTGGGGGACAGAATGAAATCAGGCTGCAGGTGAGAGGGATATTTCTGGTGAGGCCCTGTCTGGCCATCCCAGGGGGACTGAGACCTCAACGAATGAGGAAGAAGTTCTGCTAACTTGGGCATCTCGGACTAGCTCTGGCCATGGACCCTCAAGAGAAGGTTGTGTATTTTCATAAGGAGTCTGAGCCCCAGAGCATCTGGAAATTAACATATTATTCTTGCTCATCTATGTCAGTGGTTCTCAACCAGGGGCAAACTTGACAACATTTGGAGGCATTTTGGTCATCACTCCTGAAAGTCAGGGTGGAGAAGGTACGAGTGCTACTGGCATCCAATGGACAGATGCCAGAGAAGCTACTAAACATCCTACAGCACACAGGAAACCCCCTACAACAAAGGACTACTCAGCCCAAAATGTCAATAGTGCCAAGGTTGAGAAACCCTGGTCTGTGATGAAATCATTAGAGGAGCCCACTGCCCTTTGGGAAAACTTATATTTGACTTGCTATGTTATGGAGCCCTGATTTAACTCTCTCCACAAAGCAGCACACGATGGAGTTCTCACACCCTGGAGGGCAGCCAGGCCTGGGAACTGGGCCCCGGCATGCAAGTATGTGCCGGCCACTGTGTACCATAGCAAGTTTCATTAAAAGAAAAGATAAACAGCAATCCATTGTGTAATCAGCTAATAATAGGTAGTGAAGCCTGTTGGTTTCTCACCCTCACACCCCCACTGCCACGCCTCCTGCCATCTCTCACTGTCCCACAGCGATTGTTCTGCAATGTCACGGGGCATGTAAGAAGTCCCTTTGCATCCTTAGCCCCGGCCACTAAGGCTCCACTCACATGGTTTCTAGCAGGTAAACCTGATGTCTCTTGCAAACCACCACGTTCCCCGAGGGAGGGGCCGAGTGGGGGACCATGCTTCTTGTTTTGTAATCTTTTAATGTGATGGTCAGCCAGCTGTGGCCACAAGAGGAGACACAGGAAAGACTCGAAAAAAACAACATTGTTATGCTCACAGGTCCTAGAGACAGGAGGCACGGCACCTACGGCCACATGGGAAAAACACGAGAGCTGGGGAGAAGGGACTGCCGACCATGCTTTTATTGGGGTTTCTGAGGGAAAGGCAAGGCAGGGGATGGCGTAGCCTTGGATTGGCTAGTTTGAATAATTTCAGCAGACTCTAAACTCTAAGAATGGTCCCTGGTTGCCTGGTGCCTGGCCCCAGTGTGATTAAGGCAGAGGAATATTGCCTCTGGGTGTCTGGGCCAGACTGAGATGGTGAGCTTCTGGCCTGGTTAGTCTGCATATCAAAGGTATAGTCTGCGCTGGTCCCTTCACAGTCTCTAAGAATTGGCTAGACCTGGGAAGGGTCGTCTCTCCCTACCTAGAAACGCTTTTTACGATATCAAAATATCATAATATACAGAAAATAAAAAATACAGGCCGAGTGCAGTGGCTCACTCCTGTAATCCTAGCACTTTGGGAGGCCGAGGCGGGCGGATCGTTTGAGGTCAGGGGTTCGAGACCAGCCTGGCCAACATGGTAAAACCCCACCGCTACTAAAAAATACAAAAATTATCTGGGCGTGGTGGTGGGTGCCTGTAAGTCCCAGCCACTCAGGAGACTGAGGCAGGAGAATCGCTTGAACCTGGGAGGCAGAGGTTGCAGTGAGCTGAGATTGCACCACTGAACTCCAGCCTGGGCGACAGAGCGAGACACTGTCTCAGATAAATAAATAAATAATACAAACAGTACATGTTTCTTCTCAGAAAAGCCAGTTCACTTTCTTTTAGGGCCACTCAGTTTGCAGATAGGGTGACTATAACCCACCCTAAACCCTGCATGTTTCTTGCCTCTCAACTACAGGTGTTCACGAGAGATCACTCCCAACTTGTCCAGACAGCCGCACCCTACCTTCTCCCAATTTGCTCTCATGTGTGCAGGTCACTGAAGCACTAAACATCATTCCTTCTAAGATATCAGGGACATGGGTTCTCTGAATCTCTCAAAGGTGCGACCAAGTCCCTTAAAGGGCATGGCAGGGTGCAGAAGGGTGAACGCACAGAAAACTTGCTCTTTCTAAGCGGGGCTCACCCAGATTCTTTCCACACTGGAAACAAATCTATTTGTTATTTTGAGCTGTGACTGAGATGACACTGATGACATATAGCAAAGCAAGAATTATCTGTAGGAGCAGAAAGACAAAGATGTACTGTGGGTCTGATAAGATAAAAGCGGCAGCAGATGAAAACATTTATAAAGACAGACGGCGGCTATCTGTTAACCAGGAGAAACAAAACTCACCCACTAAATAGAAAGAAGAAATGAAAGGAAGTCAAGCCAAATTCTATGACAGGCTGCATATTGGCATTCTTTTCCGTAAGAAGATTCAGTAACAGAAGAGAAAATGGAAAGGGATGGTGGGTGCTGTAGTATGGGAGACTTTCATGACCTTGGAGAAGGCGCTTTCCCCTTCAGCAGCAGTTTCCTGTATATAAAAGGAAAGAGAGAGTGCTGTGTTTGCCTCTCAGAGTCACGGTGATGTTTAAATGCAGTCAACACGGGTTAAAACACTCTGCGAGCTGGGAAGCATCATATGTTTAAGAAACAGGTTCTCAAACTGTAGTATACAGAATTGTGGCTTAGAGGAGCTGTTAAAAGTACAGATTCTGACCCACCTTGGGTTGATTTTTGTAATAAGATTAGAGACGAGGATCCAGTTTTGTTTTTCTACATGTGGCTTGCCAATGATCCCAGCACCGTTTGTTGAATAGGGTGCCCTTCCCCTACCTTATGTTTTTGTTTGCTTTGCTGCAGATCAGTTGGCTGTATCTGGCTTTATTTCTGGGTTCTCTCTCCTGTTCCATTGGTCTATGTGCCTATTTTTATGCCAGTACCATGCTGTTTGGGTGACTATAGCCTTGCAGTATAGTTTGAAGTCAGGTAATGTGATGCCTCCAGATTTGTCCTTTTTGTTTACTCTTGCTTTGGCTATGCAAGCTCTTTTTTGGTTCCATATGAATTTTAGGATTGTTTTTTCTAGTTCTGTGAAGAATGATGGTGGTATTTTGATGGAAATTATATTGAATTTGTAGACCGCTTTTGGCAGTATGCTTATTTTCACAATATTGATTCTACCCATCCATGAGCATGGGATGTGTTTCCATTCGTTTGTGTTATCTATGATTTCTTTCAGAAGTGTTTCGTAGTTTTCCTTGTAGAGGTCTTTCACCTCCAAACGGTGTTCACAGCAACCTGGATGGAATTGGAGGCCATTATTCTAAGTCAAGCAACTCAGGAATGGAAAATCTAAACATTGTATGTTCTCACTTATAAGTGGGAACTAAGCTATGAGGACGCAAAGCCATAAGAATGATATAATGGACCTGAAAACTTGGGGGAAGGTGAGGAGGGGGTGAGGGATAAAAGACTACACATTGGGTGCAGTGTACACTGCTTGGGTAACGGGTGCACCAAAATCTCAGAAATTACCACTAAAGAACTTATCCATGTAACCAAACACCACCTGTTCCCCAAAAACCTATTATTATTTTTTTTTTTTAGTACAGATTCTGGATCCCAATCCAGAGATGCTGATTCAGTAAGTTTGAGCTGGGGCCAGGAATCTGAATTTTGGACAAGAACTTCAGATTATTTGGAAGCAGGAAGTCTCAACAGCCCTATGAGGTAGAGGAAATAGAGGCACAGTAAAGTCGGCTAGCTCACCCAAGGTGACCCAGTAAGTAAGCCAGTAAGTGGCAGAGGCAGCTCCCAAGAGATCTCAGACTCAAAGAAAAGCAAGGCTGCTGAGACTGGGCAGGGACTCCTTCCCCTGCCCTCTCCTCTGAGGCAGCAAGCAGAGTTGCAGCCCAGGTCTACAAGCATCCAGCAAACTCAGAAGGGCTATATCCCTGTATCCCTTGAGCTTCAAGCAAACAAATATGCCCGGGACCTGTATAAACACATAGGCACAGGAATGATAGAGACTGGGGAAGAGAGGGGAAGGGAAGAGCCACATTAAACATTAGACATTCCACCCAGCTTGTGCCTCTGTGTATCACTGAGAAGATTCCCTGGGATAAAAAAAATGCTCTAAAACATGTCAATGCCAAGATGATTAAAATGCCATTCTGTACCGTCAGTGTATGGAAAGGAGAGATAACTGCAACTGGGACACCACGTTTTCAGGAAGTAATAGAAAATGAGTAAATAGGGTTACAAAACCCAGAGTCACAGAATGTTAGAACTGGATGTGCCTCTGGAGAACCCCTTTATATTACAGATGGGAACACCGAGTCCTGGTGAGGGAAGTGCCAGGTGGGCCAGCAGAGCCCTGCCCCAGACCTCGGAGCTCTGCTCCCAGTCTGGTGAGTATCTCACACCACACTCTGCCTTCACAAAGCTTTAAAGCAGAAGTGTCCAAGCTTTTGGCTTCCTTGGACCAGGATGGAAGAATTATCTTGGGCCACACATAAAATACACTAATACAAACAATAGCTGATGAGCTAAAAAAAAAAAAAAAAAAGAAAGAAACACACACAAAAAAATAATCTCAGAATGTTTTAAGAAAGTTTACGGATTTGTGTTGGGGTCCATGCAGCCCATGTGCCTCAGGTTGGACAAGCTTGCTTTAAAGGAAAGGAGATCCATGAAGCAGTATTCCTTCCAAACACCACCTTTACCTCACACACAGCCTTGGTGGAGCTGTGGATGCAGGAGGAACAGAAGAGAGGTGAGGATTTCTAGTCAGCAGTTGCAGTAGGTGGGGAGAGAGTCCCAAACGTTAATTAACGAGTCCATCAATCCCAATTCTCCGGCTCACTCACAGAATTTGAAATAAAGAGAACAAGTGACTAGCGGGGAAGAGACCCCCAAGAAAGGCACTCCATGATGAGTTGGAAGGGGTGGGCACATTTGCCTGGTTACCCAGGGATGCTCTCCAAGAACATCAGACCTTTGAGACACAGGCTGCAGTGGCTGGAAAGAGAGCTGGGATTGCAGGGCAGGTGATTCACATCCAGCTCTAAACCTTCCCAGATGCCTTGGCCAAGCACCCCAGGTCTGTCACCATCTGACTGCACCCTGCCCATCCAATTTTATCTTCTACCACTGTCCTGCCGACAGCACAGGTCCTATCCCTTGTGGATTGGTCGAACCAGCCAATACTCTGGGAGGAGTACTGGTGTCAGCCCAGAAGCCCAGCCCAGGGGCAGTCCTTGATGAGGGAAGAGAAAGAATTTCCAGGGGATGGAGGAGTTGGGGTGAGGCTACAGAGACTGGAGGGAAGGAGCCACAGGTCTCTGGAGACAGGCCTGAGCAAGGGCACACCAGGACTCCTGTGCTTTATCCACCCTGCTCCATCGGCATTGTCCCCTCCACACATACTTGTACCCTAGCTGCGATGGTGACATCAACATAGAGGGGGAAGTGGCCTCACCATCAGCTCTGAGCTTCCCGCCCTCCAGTGACCAAGTAAGTCAAGGCCACCTCTAGAGCAACCCGTTGGCCTGGGTTTTGACAAGAACAGCAGGTGATAAAAAAGGACAAGATGGAAGGATCCAAATGTGTTGTTTTCTCTTCACAAAGAGATTATAACAAGGATGACTGGCTTGGGCTGAAAAAGTTATCACCAGAGAGTTATCACCAGAATGTGGGGTTCTAGGAGTGAAAAAAAAAATGATACTATCTCAAAGGTGAGAGATAAAGAGACAAGAGCTTATTTTCTACCCAGACTGGTAACACAGCAGTGACCCTGGAATCTGGGTTGTAGCCACCCATTGACTTCGGCTTTAACTGTGTTTAAAACCAGCCTGTTAAAAAAAAGTAGAAGGAAAGACGCTCAAGATGTTATCCATGAAAACGACCCACCAGATAGCCTCCTAAGCAGCAGGCTTATCAAATTGTCTTCATTTTTCTGAACAGAAGCAGGATGTGCTGGAGACACCAAGAAGAATAATTGCCCTGGCAATCCCTATAAGTCTCCTAAGAGGCTCTTGAAGTTCCTTTTTTTCTATTTATCTTGGTAATGAATTCTCTGAGCCTTTGGCCTGCCAGTTCAGTTATCTTTCCATACCCCTGACAAAAGCATAGCTGTGGGGAAAGATAATATTTTTGTAATCAAATGAGTATCAGTGAGATCCACGCAGCAGCTTCTGACACAGTTTTTAATGACTTGATTCTTCTGCAGCTTCTCCCAGGAGAAAGCCTTTGGGTATAATATGAATATGAAGAAATAGTCTGGATTCATTCAACTCATCGTTTTTTAAATAATTATCCACAGAAACCCTTGAACTTTCTAGCTTTTACTACATAGACAATGGAAAGGGGAAATTTGAACAATTATTTAGATTTGATCAGTTTCGACTTGCAGTTGGGATCTTCAGGCATAAACACGGGATTTTCAAAGAGCTTTGTTAGAATCTTTGCTCTGTTGTTTAACCTCTGTCTGTTGCAATTTCCAAACCTATGAAATAGAGATTATCATAGTACCTTCCTCATAAAGACATTATGAGAATTACATAAAATAATGACCATAAACATTTAACACAGAGCCAGATCAGTAAACGTTAGATTTTCTTTCCTGTAGAAACCAACAGATGATCTCAAATTTCCATTTTGTTTCACTTCCACGGACATGGCCTCTAAATATTCTAAATGTCACATGGGCAGCTGTAACAGTGAACAAACAGCCTCTCTGAGCAAAATGAAGTCAGTAGGACCTGTGTATTTATCACACGGAGGAGAAGTTGGCTAAAAGATTGCCGCATTTGTTTCCTAGGGCTACTGCAACAAATTACCACAAACTGGGCAGCCAAAAAAAAAAAAAAAAAGCAGAAATTTATTCTCCCACAATTGTTGCAAGCTAGATGTTCGAAATGAGGGTGTCAGCAGGGGCAGTTCCTTCTGGAGGCTCTGAGGGAGAACATCTCCTATGTCTTAGCTTCGGGTGGCTGCCGGTAATCTGTGACATTCCTTGGCTTGGGGCTGCATGAATTGTCTCTGCCTCAGTCTTCACATGGCCTTTCTCTCTGTTCCATGTGTCTTAAATCTCCTTCTGCTTTCTTTTACAAGGACACCAGTCACTGGATTTAAGGCCCACCCTAAATCTAGGATGATCTCATTTGAGATCCTTAATCATAACTACAAAAACCCTATTTCCAAAAAAGGTCACATTCACAGATATCAGGGGTCAGGAGTTGAACTTACTTTCTGGAGAATGACACTATTCAACCCACTACAATTACTTTGAGTTCTTCAAACAAAATATGTCCCACTACTTTGTTTTAGGAATGAAATGACTTCAAAGCAAGTACTACTCATTTTCCATTTATCTTTAGAAGCCCAAATACAAAATTTACAAACTGGATTGTATCAAGGACTTAAGTTTCTTTGGAACCTAGAATCCTTTTAAGTCTCAATAGAAGATGGAGGCAAATACACTCATCCTGGTAATTTTGATAACTGAATTTCAAATTTCTCAGTTCTAGTTCATGATGCTGTCTTAGGCAGAAGAATGACCTGCCAAAGATGTCCATGTCCTAATCCCTGGAACCTGTGAGCACGTTTCCTAACATAGCAAAAAGGTATTAAGGTTGCAAAGAGGATGGCTAATCAGCTGACTTCCAGATAGGAAGCCTAACCTGGAATATTTAGGCAGGCCCCATGTAATCACAGGCATCCTTAAAAGAGGCAGAAGAGGTCAGAGTGATGCCACGTGAGAAGGACTTGTCCCTGACTCTGAAGATCCAGAAAGGGGCCACAAGCCAAGGCATACAGGCAGCCTCAAGAATTTGGGAAAGGGAAGGAAATAGTCTCATGCAGAAAGGAGAACAGCCCTGCCAACATCTTGGTTTTAGCCCAGTGTGACCCATGTTGGACTTCTACTTCAGAACTGTAAAATAATAAATTTGTATTAAGACACCAAATTGTGGAAATTTGTTACGACAGCAACAGAAAACAAATACACATGCACTCTGAATGAATACAGCAGTCTTTCCTACTTAAATTCCACTGAAAAGATGCTCAAGGGTGGGCAGAAGGAGGCATGAACTCACAAGGACAAAGGACAGAGGAGAGGAGAAAAGAGCAGCAGGTGTGTTGACGTGAGAAGGCAAATGGTCAGGTGGTACCTCACCTAGCTGTCCTGAGACAAGCTAAATCCTAAGCCATCAGTGTGAAGACAAGTAGCAGCCCAATCTGTTCTGCAAAACTGCCAAAAGTTTCAGAAATTAGTGGCACCAGATAGATCTAGAGGTTGGGGTAAACAGGAGGCTATAAACGGGATTGTTTAAGTCTTTTCAAAGAGCAGTTACAGCCCCAGATTCTATATCCCTCATTGACCAGCCAGACAACTGCTGCTCCTCAGCAAAAGACCAGTGGTTTTTGCCCATAAAGGATGTAACCTACAATCTCTACATGGAAGAACACCAGGCATTGCTGAAGACGGGGGATAGAACCGAAACGTATGATTCAATGGACACTGACACTGTGAATGTCAGATTCCAACTCTCTTCCTCTCCTCAGCTCCCAGACCCAGAGTTGAGGTTTATATTCTCCAGGCAGGGGATCAGCAACATCTAATCTGGAGACTTAAATCTGACAGCTTTTCAATGTCCCACTCTGAAAGTGGGACAAGAACCATCACACGTTTGAGGAAGCTCTCCCTCTGAGACAGGCCCCCCCAAAATTATTGAAAAACAACTTGGGGGAAAGAGACTATGCAGAGAGAAGAAAACTTCAACAACTAAAATTGTCAGAGTAGCCTCAGGGAGATAACATACTGCATTTGTGAAACAGGAACAGGATGCTCTATCAAAGGAATGTCAAAGAACAAAAAAAAAAATTTAAGTTAAAAATATGATACCAGAAATTATAAACCCAATAGAAGGATTGGAAAATAAAGCTGAAGAAATAATAAAGTAAAAAGACAAAGTGATAAAAAATATAGGAGAAAAATATGAAACCTAAACAATAAGTCTAGAAGTCCAAGATAGAGAAACATAAAAAAAAGAGGGAGGGAGAGCATCATTAAATAGGAATTTCTAAAGAATTTCCTAGAAGGGAAGGGCATGAATTGAGTGTACCCATCAAGTATCAGCAAAATGGGTGAAAAAAAGACCTGAAGTAAAGGCATATCATCTGAAAGCTTCTGGCAAAAGGGACAGGTAGATTTTACACACTTCCGAGGGCGGGGGCAGATGTTTATACAAAACATTCAAACTCAGAATGTCATTAGGTTTCTCAGCAGAAACACTTATAGCTAGAACACAGAGTCATGCCTTCAAAATTCTAAGGGAAAATGGTTGCCAACCTAGAATTTTATATCTGGGTAATCCTTAACATGTTCAATGAGATTTTGGAGGCAGAGGGATATCTGACACACATAGAGAAGGCCATGTGAAGACAGAGCAGAAAGAGATTTGAAGATGCTGGCCTTGAAGGCTGGAGTGATGTGGCCCACAAGACAAGGAATGCTGGAAGAATCAAGGAATGGATTATATTCTAGGACCTCCAGAGGGAGCTGGCCCTGCCAACACTTGATTGCAGCCCAGTGAAACAGATTTCAAACTTCCGGCCTTCAAAACAGTGAAAAAATAAATATGTCATTTGAAGCAATCCAGTTGGTAGTAATTTGGTTACAGCAGCCACAGAAAACTAATACAGAGCCTCCAGTCCAATTTCCTACCTTCCACAAGACACCTGTTCTATGGTTGATCTATGACCTGAGTACAAGTACGTTTGCTTGTAAAATACATAGTGCTGTTATGTAAAAGACATTGTGTTTGTATTCCCATTATTCATAGTAGGCTGTATAGCTTACTTTGACTCTTTCTTTTTGTATTCAACTTTATGTCAAGGTTTTTCTGTGCTGGCAGGTGTATGCACACCTGCTCTGACGCTTCATCAAGAGGCAGGTAATTGCAAAAGGGCTGATGCAATCTTTTCAGGACCTGGCAAAAAGAATAGTTGGGCCAAAAGTACAATGAGAGGATAAAGCATCAGCTCTGTGCGTGTATAAGTGAGTGACAAGTATGATTTTTGGGGGTTCTCCTGCCTATCCTTTTCTCACAGGTCCTCTCTGCCCTGGCCCGCTCCCCAAGAGACTACTAGGAAACAAAAGGCCTAATAATTCCAGCTGTCTTGCTTGACAAATTGGAATGGAAGTCAGCAACGGTTTTCCCTCCAACATCCTCTGGGAAATCCATCCAATGATATGTTCCCAGCCGTCCTCTGCTTCCAAAGCTATAACGTTCAAACACCAAGTGGCACCTGCCATGTACAGGACATTAGTGTCAGGAAGCCGTGCAAGCATTGAAAGGGGCAGAGACAGTCCCCAGGCGTAAAAGGAGGCAAAGCTGTTTAGAAACGGGGATGACATGGGCTCAGCTGCTTCCAAGTGTATGAAGGCTGATGCTGAGCAACTGCTTCCACTGAGTCAAGGAGCAGACACAGTGGACCTGCACAGACGAGAAGCATCTGGCTTAAACGCTAGACAGGGCTTTTTCACAGGGGAGGTGAGAGACAACAATCATGCAGCCTTAAAGGTGGAAGATGTGGACTAGAATAAACTCCATAGGAGCAAACACCGTGTGACAGGGACCCTAACAATCACCTATTTTAGTTCTACCACTAGTTTGCTTAAGAACCTGAGAGACTGGGTACAGTGGCTCATGCCTGTAATCAGCACTTTGAGAGGCCAAGGGGGGAGGACTGCTTGAGGCCAGGAGTTCGAGACCAGCCTGGGTAACACAGTGAGACTTCATCTCTATTTAAAAAAAGTTTTTTCATTAGCCAGGTGTGGTGGCACATGCCTGTAGCTCCAGCTGCTTGGGAGGCTGAGGCAGGGGGATCCCTTGAGCCCAGAAGATTGAGGCTGCAGTGAATAGTGATCACGCCACTGCACTCCAGCACAAGCAACAGAGTAAGACTCTGTCTCTAACAACAACAAAAAAAAGAATCGGAGCCAAGCCCCTTTGTGTTAGTTTCCTCATCTGTCAAGAGGCAGGTTCAAAAGATATGGCTGCACAAAATTAACTCGAAATAATCCTAGAACTAAATTTAAGAGCTGAAATTCAAAACTTCAAGAAGAAAACATAGGAGAAAATCTTTATGACCTTGATTTAGACTGAGATTTCTTACTTATGACAACAAAGCATGATCTGTAAAAGAAAAAAGTGATAAATAGGACTTCATCAAAATTAAACAGCATCTGCCTTCAATTCATTTTAATTTCAAAAGAAATTAAAATATAAGCCAAAGACTGGGAGAAAAAAGTTTTATATGTCTGATAAAGGCTTATATTCAAAACATATAAAGAATTCTTAAAATTGGGCTGGATGCAGTGGCTCACGCCTGTAATCCCAGCACTTTGGGAGGACGAGGTGGGCACATCGCTTAAGCTCAGGAGTTTGAGACCAGCTTGGCCAACATGGCAAAACCCTGTCTCTACCAAAAATACAAAAATTAGCCAGGCATGATAGTACACACCTGTAATCCTAGTTACTTGGGAATCTGAGGCACAAGAATCACTTGAACCTGAGAGGCAGAAGTTGCAGTGAGCCAAAATCATGTCACTGCACTCCAGCCTGGAAGAAAGAGCAAGACTCCGTCTCAAAAACAAACAAACAAACAAACAAAAAAGAATCTTAAAATGTAATAATGAGTCAAGATTTGAATAAATATTTTACCAAAGATGTATGAATGGCTAATAAAAATGTGAAAAGATGTTCAACACCAGTAGACTCTAGGGAAGTGCAAATTAAAACCACAGTGAGATACCATCCACCAAATATCTATAACCAAGAAGTCCGATGGTACCAAGTGTTTACAAGGATGTGGAAAAACCGGAATGTTCAAACACACTGTGGGAATGTGAAACGGTTGTAGTGTCTTTGGAAAAAGTTTGACATTTTCTTAAAAAGTTAAATATACATCCACCATACAACCCACAATTCCATTCCTAGATATGTACCCAACAGAAATAAAAACATGTTTTTATTTGTACATGATTTGTACATGAATGTTCATAGCAGCATTAGGCATAACAGTTCAACTCTGGAAGCAATCCAAATGTCCATCAACTAGTGAAGGGATTTAAAAATGTGGTATTTTAGTCCATTCGTGCTTCTATAACAAAATGCCTGACACTGAGTAACGTATAAACAACAGAAATTTATTTCTCACAGTTCTGGAGTCTGGAAGTCCAAGACCAAGATGCTAGTATTTGGTGTCTGACGAGGGCTCAATCTCTACTTTTAAGCTGTCACCTTGTCATTGTGACTTCTGGATGGCAGTAATGCTGTGTCTTCACAGGGTGGAAGGAACAAAAAAACAAAAGATCCCTACCTAGTTCCCTCTAGCCCTTTTATAAGGTACTAACCCCAACCATGTGGGCTCTGCCCTTATGGCTTAATCACCTCCTGAAGGCTCAATTTCTTAATACTGTTGCATGGGGGATCAAGTTTCAACACGAATTTCAAAGGAGACAACAAACATTCAAACCACAGCATGTGGTGTATCCACACAATGGAACTCAGCAACAACATGGTCGAAACTCAGAAACATGGCGCTGTGTGAGGGAACCAAACATAAAAGGCTATATATGTGATTCCATTATAAGAAATTTCTACTAACAGCAAAACTATAGATACAGAAAGCAGAAATTGGCTGAAGTGGGGGTGGGGAGGGGTAGGGGAGGGGCAGTTAGGAAATGGAGTGTCAGGCATTATGGGGAATTTTTGGAGTGATGCAGTGGTGATTGCTGTACAGCTGTATAAATTTACCCCAAATCACCCCTTTACAACGGGTGAGTTCCATGATTTATAAATTCTACCTTGGTAAAATGGGATGAAATAAGATTGTGACAAAGTGGAGACTTTCCATGTCTCGGAAAGTTTATACAAACATTGGTTTTTGTTGAAAACACACCCACTTATTCACCAAGCTTGGCAGAAAATTCCTAAGAACAATGGTCCAGGAGGTGATGGAGTTGGTAAATTTTACCCTAGTCAGGGTAAAGTTACCCTGGGTTGACAACCTTGTAATGTAAGCGGCTTTGTTTCTCTTCTGTTCTCTTTCCTCTCCTCCAGGTTAGCACTTCTGGACACTAGTCAGGTGTTTTCACCCTTTCTGTGCCCACTGTCCTCAAGGGGGTAACAGTTAGACACAATTGTTTAAAGGGTGAGTTATTTAGACCCAGAGAGATAGGTTCTTCCTCTGTAAAGTGGGTAGTATGTTTTGGCTGTGTCCCCATTCAAATCTCAACTTGAGTTGTATCTCCCAGAATTCCCACATGTTGTGAGAGGGACCTAGGGGGAGGTAATTGAATTACGGGGGCCGGTCTTTCCCATGCTATTCTCGTAATAGTGAGTAAGTCTCACGAGATCTGATGGGGTTATCAGGGGCTTCCGCTTTCGCTTCCTCTTCATTTTTCTCTTGCCACCACCATGAAAGAAGCACTTTCGCCTCCCACTATGATTCTGAGGCCTCCCCAGCCATATGGAACTGTAAGTCCAGTTAAACCTCTTTTTCTTCCCAGTCTTAGGTATGTCTTTATCAGCAGCTTGAAAACGGACTAATACAGTGGTGATAATAAAACCAATGACCAAACCTCATCATGCCAAAGGGCATAAATGAGATTCAGCGTTTATGAAGCACCAGCCCAGTGTCGGCATACAGAAGCTGCTCTATAAAGATCATCTGCTAACCTCTCCTATTGTTTACCAAACCGGCTTCCAGGAAAGAGGGTGCTGTTAGTCATTGACACCTTGTGGAATGCATTTCATTAAATTCCTTCTCTGCAACTGAAAGCACCCTTTCCAGAGTAGATGAAAGGCTTTTACCCTGCCAAGGGGAAAGATGGGCACAGGCCAGTCCCCATCTTCCTAAAACTCCTGAAACTCACTCCCTCTTCTTCTTACTTGGTTGCCCACCAATGGCTTTGGAAAGCCAATTTATGGCAGATCAAAAACTGCACTTTCCTATCTTGAAGTGCTGTGCTGTGTCTGTCACAGGATCTCAATGAGGGTAGTGCTATTTTCAGATCAGATCAGCAGACACACCCAGAATGCCAAGGACGCAGCCACAGTCACCTGAATGTTGTGTGCTTGTTTGTTATTGTCACTAAGAACAATGGTGTGGACAGAGCTGGGACTGGGGTGAGGCCAGCAGGGTGCTTAGGGTACAATATTTAAGGAGGTACCCTTTCAGTGTCCTCCTCACCCTTGTGTGACCCTAAGGATGAGTGCCTGTTTACGAATGAGTCTCCAGGGCGCAGCATTTAGGGAGGCACTGACTCTCAGGTCATGCAAAAGCAGGGTAGGCACAGACAGCGTCTCTTTCAGTGTTGCACCCTAGACACCTCACTTGCCTTTGGGGCAGCCCAAGTGACAAGGGCCTGGACCCAAGCCCAGATGCTGCTGTTAGAGCACCAGCTTTGCCAGCAATTAGCTGCGTACCCTTGAGCAAGTTTATGTCTCCCGTTTCCTGCCGGTCCTGGTTCTATGACTCAAGGGCTACTTCCCTCCTCTCAGTAATAGAGCACAACAATGATGGAAATACCCATAACCTGGATAGATTAGGTCCCAACTTACATTTCATGTCTTCACAGAAGCATTTCCTGACCCTGTAGGCCACCCTCTGTCACGTGCTGTTAGCAACCTGTTCATTTTATTCGTAGCAGTTATCAGAACTTATTTTAATTTGTTGGTTTATATCAGGCAAGGTGGTCTACATTAAAGTGCAATCATAAACAACCCTCAAATCTCAGGAGCTTAAACGTAAAAGTTGCTATCTTTTTCACACCACATGTGCTTTGTGGGCTGGCCAGGAGGCTCAGCTCAGGGACAAGGCTGATGGGCAGCGACCGTATGGAGCACTGCCCTGGTCATGGTGCCAGAGGGAAAAGAAAGCTTTAGAGAGCATTGCACGAACTGCTCAGCCCCGAAGGGCACCACACTTCTACTCACCCCTCATTGGCCAGACTGGTCAAGGGTCCATCCCGGAGAGCCTCAGTGATGTGTCCTCCTAACTGATGCCAGCAGAGATAGCATGAGTTAACTCAGCCCAGGAAACCCAAAGGTTTGGTGCGCAGTTCTAGTGACTACCACATGTTTATTTGGTTTTGCCTGTCTCCCCTGACCAGAATGGCCCACCAGAGCAGGATGGTCTGTCTTCTTCATCATTTTAACCCCAATGCTAGCACCTCATTGGTGCTCAATAACTATCTCTTGACTGACCAGAAGGTTCTGGTATTTTAGGATTGGTGATCAAGACTGTCTATTGGATGAATGTCATCTGTTCAGAGCCTGGAAGATTCAGAGCCCAGCTTACCAAGTTAACCGGACTCTCGTAAAAGGAGAATAATAATGACTCTAACTACTGCTTTTCTTAATTTTCTCCTTGACTGCCTAACTGCAGAAGCAAATGAATAAGAACCTCTGAGAGCCTAGGAGAACAGTCCAAAGTGGCAACCTATAATCTGAAGTCTCTTTGTAATTTTATTCTTCATCTTAAAAGTTCATGTGAATTTCACATTCTGTTGCATCTTATATTCACGGTCGTAAAAAAAAAAACCCACCAAGTTTTAAAATATTTAGCTGAGTAAAATTCATGCTCCCTGAACACGTGTCACGCTTCTTGTGGGTTTCAAGGTGGCCTAAGATCCCACCTACCTCACCTCCAGGGTGGTTTGCTCCGAGCCAGGAGAGGCGCTAAGCCTCCTTAGATAACTCCTGGGCCTTAAGGCTTAAGCTTAACTTATTAAGAACATCTTCTGCATTTCTTTCCCACTCTGGATTCATTCAGGAATTGTGGTGACTCTTTTTCTCTGATGGGGACAAAATTCCAATTATATATGGAGCTTGACTTTGTCTAATGAAATCAGGAAAAGATGGTGATAAGGCCTCATTTTCTTTACCACAGGCTGATGGACTAAGTTCTTCAGATCCAGGGTTTCTCCAACATTTTTTTGCCATGACCCACACTAAGAAGGAATACACTGTCTGTCACGTCCAGTAATGGACACCACTGGCAACCTCATTCAGGCTGGGGTACTCATCCCCAGTGGGTGAAGATCACAGAGGCCTCGTCCTCTGGAGAACTGTCCTTGCAGAATAGGAGCTGACTCCAGGTTATGCACCTCTCCTCTGCAGATCAGCCCACAGCTCACAACTGATGGTGGACCTGGGAGTTCACAGTGTGGCCCCTTCCCTAAGGCAGCACCAGGTCTGTGGAACAACTCAAGCATCAGGGCCCCAGAAATCAGGCTGGGAGCACACAATCTCGTTCAGCTTCTTCTCCTGCCCCACCCGGTTCCCCTCACTTTTCCAGATCACACACACCCAAATCTGTTTTGTTGAGCTCTGCTTCTAGGGAAACTGACTTAAGACACACACAGATACACGTACACACACACACTTGAAATAAAATTTTGAGTAAACAGTACTTACACTTACTTCACATGATGCACTCTTATTTTCTGTACTATTCTGTTTTTTTCTTTTTTTTGGGACAGAGTCTCGCTCTGTCCCTTATTTTTTAATTGCTTGTTTGTAACCCTCTAATTTTATTTCATAACCCATGAATGGGTCACAGCTCTGCAGTTTGAAAAATACTACACTTTATAAGCAATCTAGAGATCAAACAAACAAACAAAAACCCACACTTCCCTAACCTTTCCAAGTTAACCTTCTGGACACTGGTGTCCTGTAATCCAAAAGGTTCAGGAGAGGGTGGAGTGAAGGGAACCTGTCACGGTGTGCACAACATTGAGAGCTTTGAGACTCAGGAGATATATTCTCCTAGGGCCAAGTGTCTAGAGTAGCCCCAAGCATCTACTGCCTTCTGACTTCTGAGAAGGGCA
The DNA here is from genome assembly GCF_009828535.3 of Hylobates moloch. NCBI lineage: Eukaryota > Metazoa > Chordata > Mammalia > Primates > Hylobatidae > Hylobates > Hylobates moloch. Next base: position 705,349 of record NW_026652320.1, read on the forward strand.
CCAGCCTCCCTCCGCTCTCTCCTGTCCCCTGCAAATGCATTCACTTCTGTTCCAAGAGATAAAGCAGTTTTTGACCTTGCATAAATGCACAGAGATGTACATAAGAAAAGTTTATTTCAGCATTATCTATGATGCCAAAACCAAAACCTCCCAAATGGCCCTCAGTAAATGCACCACAGTACAACCAGACAAAGGAACACCAGGTGTCCATTAAAAATAATGAAATAAGTTATGTAAGTACTGAAAACATTCCATGATACACTAAGTGAAGAAATCAATTGGCCCTACAGTTCTCCCGTGTAATTTCATTTTTATTTTTGTAAAGTTAGTATGTGTATGGTAAACATATGGAAAAATAGGCTCAAAATTATTTGTGGTAATCATCTGCGGGGGGATGATTACAGAACCCTTTCTTTCATTTTCTAAGTCATACATTTCCATAGCGTTTGAACTTTTTACCGCAAGCATGAATTATTTCTAAAATGAGAAAAAGCAGTAACTTTTCATTTAAAAAAGGCAAAACACAAAAAGAAGGTATTTATAAGGTGGCAGCGTAAGTTCCTTTGAAGGTACAATAGCAGTCCTTCAGCGGATAAAGTATGCTTTCAAAAGTGAGATAGGAAACATTTCTGTATGTTCATGCTCTCAGATACCATCTTTGCTCCAACATATAGACATATCAGATAAAGAACAAATGGAAGAGGCTTATACACTGTAGCGAGACTTAGAAACCAGATAAACAACCCTGTGTACTAGGAATGACAAGAAAGCCCACCAGGAGCTAGACTGAGGCCAGGGTTTTGGTGCCTGGTTCTGAAAGCTTAGATGGTGGCTCCCACAGGGCCGTAAGGGCTAAAAGGGGTTGGGGATGGAGGGAGTGGAGAGTCAGGGTTTGGGGCTCCCAAGAAAGCCAGAAAATGCTGCCTGGAACATTGTTTTGTTTGTTTTAATCAAGGGTTTGTTACCCTGGCTGCATCTTTAACTTGGTAAGTTTTCAGAAAAATACCATTGCCCAGAAATTCTGACTTAATTTCTTTAATTCTTCCTCCCTCTCTCTCTCCTTTCCCTCCCCATTTCCCAGTCCCTTCCCTCCTTTTCCCTCTTCTCTCTTTACTCCTCTGTCTTCCCCTCCTACTCTCTCTCCCTCTCCCTCACCCTCTTTCCTGTTTAAAGGACTCCTTTGGAGATTGGAACATACGTCCAGGATTGATGTTAATTAACACCTTGGGCTTAGGAGTCAACAGATCCGGACACAGGCTCTGCCCAGGTACTCAGCCAAGCAAGCAGCCAGCTTGAAGATGAGATTTGGGATTTGCCCCCATTGTGGGTATTTCGGAACATCAGCAAGGCCTGCTTTGGGACTGGAGGCCCGGGGGAAGGGGGTGGGGTTTAGGAGGGAGCCAAATATGGCTATTCAGAGTGAGGTAATGAGACAGAGAGACAAACAGGGAAAAACCATGTTCCTCCACAGGCAAACGGATGAATACATGATGTAGTCATAAAACAGAATGTTATAGAGTGATGAAGATTTGTAACCCAGCATTAACATGGCACCAACGTGGATATCCCTCAAAAACACAATGGTGAGTTATAGAAACATTTTACAGCATGGTTTGTATGTTATGATGCCATTTATTTACATTTTAAACATTAGGAACCAAAAAACATATATTGTTTCACAGCTAAAACTATTAAAATATTCATGAGATTCTAACACACTGACTTCAGGGCAGGGGTTGCCTTTGGCAAGGGAGGAAGTGGAGTGGGGTTGAAGAGAGGTGCACAGGGAGGAATAAATGGGAACAAACCGTGGGTACCCGCACTGCACAACTTGGGTGGATCTGAAGGCATCATGCTGCGTGTAAGAAACCGGTAGTAAAAGGTCACAAAATTTATTACTCCATTTATGACATTTATGAAAAGACAAAATTATAGTGATGAAGAATAGATTAGTGGTTGTCAGGAGGAAGATGGGAGTATAAAGGGATAGTGCACCAGGGTGGTGGGGTTCTTCTGTATTCCAGCTGTGATGACGGTAACGCAAATCTACACGTGCATTAAAATTCACAGGACGGGCCAGGCTCAAAGGCTCACGTCTGTAATCCCAGCACTTTGGGATGCCGAGGCAGGCGGATCACAAGATCAGGAGATCGAGACCATCCTGGCTAACATGATGAAACCACATCTCTGCTAAAAATACAAAAAATTAGCCAGGCGTGGTGGCGGGCGCCTGTAGTCCCAGCTACTTGGGAGGCTGAGGCAGGAGAATGGCATGAACCCGGGAGGCGGAGCTTGCAGTGAGCAGAGATCACGCCACTGCACTCCAGTCTGAGTAACAGTGCAAGACTCCGTCTCGAAAAAAAAAAAAAATTCACAGGACTAAATTTCACAAAGAAAAGTGTAATGGATGGTTGCCAGGGACTGAGGGAAGGGACTCATTGCATAATGGATATGGAGTTTCAGTTTGGGAAGATGAAAAGATTCTAGAAATGGATAGTGGTAGTGGTTGTACAACAATGTGTATGTACTTAACAGCATGAATTGGACACTTAAAAATGGTTAACTTGGGAAACTTTCATGTACATTTTACCACAATAAAAAATGTTTTAATTCATATGACTGTACACCAAAAAAAGCCAATTTTGATTGAACGGAAATTTTTTAAAAACTAAAAGAAAAATCAGAAGCAAATACTGCAAACTGTTACATTAAAGCTAAATAATAGATACATTCATGTCTATTACTCAATTTTCTAAACTTTTCTGCAAGTTTAAAATGCCCTAATAAGTTTTTAATAGTTTAAGGTAGAATCAAAATTTGGGGGCTGTGGGAAGCTTTTGAAATCATTTTTTCCAGATTCCTTACTAGAATGGAGTGAAACTGAGTTTTCACAGCTAAAAACTCCTGACTCTAGTCCAGTGCTTTAACCACAATGATTATTTGGAACCGAAGCTTCTAACTGATAATAAAATCAGGCTTCTTCCACTTAGGAAAGCTTATGAGATACAAAGAACCATGAAAAGTATGCTCAACTTTTCTAGTCCATAGGAAACTATTTCTACATAATCAGAACACTCAACTAAGAAAAGAATTAATATTTAATCGGTAGGTCTCTTCAAAAGAATTGTTAAAATAAATTTAAAAGAAAAAAGTCACAAAAATCATGTGTCAATTTTACTGAGGTATTCTAACTGATCGCATAAGACATTTTAATTTGTTTCATGTCATCCTTGCATCTGCCTGTCTTTGTTCTCACCCCCGCTCTCCTCCTATATAAATATAATCTCATACTGAATAGCTTCTGTGACCTCTTCTCACCCCCTATCTAATCTTGAGTGAGGTTTGCTCTAATTAGAACTGACTTTCTTTAAAAAGTAGTACTCTGCAAAATTCTGGGGTAAAAAAACACCTTTCACCACTGGATCTGCAGGGTTGTTGGTTGCAAGCAACAGAACTGACAGGGAAAGCCAGGACATGCAGTCTTGCAGGGGGCAGGATGAGAGAGAGGAAGCCCAGCCACCAGCAAGGGGCCTCTGTTGGAGATACCACCTCTGGTATCATTGCTGCTAGCAAGAGCCTCACCTTGTTGCAGTCATCAGTAAAGAATTTTTCAGCTGATGGAATATCTTCTGTGGATTATTCCAGTGAGGTGGAGGGTTCTGGGTGTGGACTTCCATTTGGCTGAGCCTAGGGCCTTAGCCCATTCTTTCTGACATCCTCTGCCAAGAGCTTCTTTAAAGGAGGTGGCAGCTCTGCCTTGCAACACACAACGACAGACTCTCTTCCCTCCCAAATAGGGAGAGAATTCAACACTGGATAGCAAAGAAAAGAAGAACTGTCTACCTTCATCAGTGTCCATGGGCTTCCCAACCCCGACGTGTGCCTTTGCTTCCTTACTTCAGTTCCCCTTACCACCCCCTCCCCTGGTGTTCTCACCTAAGGCCATGCAACTCTCCTTCATGCAACCAAAAATGTCTTTACCCCTCCTCGAAGGAACACCACCATTCTGGCATCTGTGAAACTCCTGCTTCAACGCTCAGCTGTCCACAGTCTCTTCTCCACTGAGCATCCAGAATGATCATTTTAGAACCTAGGACTAATCTTTCTACTCCTTGCCCAAAGCTGTCCAAAGGCTCTGTTGTCCCTCAGAGAAAAAGCCAAATTTTCACAGTGGTCATCTAGACCTACATTATTGTCCCCTCCCACCAGTCTGACCTCCTCTCCTGCTACATCCCTCTCACTCTACTCAGAGACAAACTTAGAAAAAGGGGAGAAACCCAGAGAATCGAGGCCGTAGGCAATGCAGCCAAAAGGCCAAACACGTGGTCACATTAGAACTAGCCAATGGGGTAGCAAGGACGAACAACTAGAGAGCTGGATCCCTCCACAGTGGCTACAGTGATCTCGTTCACCCACCCAATTGCCGTTGCCTAGAAAATTAGTGTCAAAGGCATGAGCGTGGAGTCCCAGGTCCTCCACCACCTGGCAGAAGCCTACTTTCCCAGTGGCATTGCTCATGGCTCTCTGCTCCCATCTTATGTGCCTTGTCCCACTGCAGTTCTCACTGATCCCCAAAAGCCCTATGCCTTCTCATGTCTCTGAGCTTTTGTCCAGAGTTTTCCCATGGTCTAGAATGCTCTTCCTCCCCTGGTGCCTTTATTAGCCTGATGAGCTCCTACACACACTTTAAGACCCTGTTTAAAATCACCTCCGTAGGAAGCCTTTTCTTACTCCCCGGGTATGCTGTGTTCCTACAGCTCAATCACAATGTCTCTGTTATAGCACTGATTGTGCTTTTTTGTAATTATCTATTCTCGTGTCTTTCTTCACTAAACTGTTACATTGCAGAGGGCAAGGTCTGTGTCTAACTAGTAGGAATTAATTAACTAATTAATTAATTGGGTTACTTAATTACCGTCAAGAATAAGACCTGGTTATTTGCCCCGATGCAGAGTACATTTGAATATTTAATAAATGCTAAATAAATAATTGAAGTAATTCATAAAAATCCAGAAGGCTAGAAAATATCTCATGGTGCCACTTAATGGATTCCTCTACCTTCAGGCAGGAATCTACCAAAATCTGATCAACCTTCTCCTTAAACCTGGGAAGGTCTGAGGCAGACATCCTAATACTTCATCTTCTACACCTGAGGAAGTATTTTTATGCCTAATGGAAACTCCTCCTACTGCATTTTACCAACTCTCTTGAGTCCTCCAGTGGGAAAAGCTCTTCACCATCACTCCTACAGCTTTTACTCCAAAGTAGGTAGGGTTGGCCACACTGGGCCAGCCTATAAAGCCATCTCTATTAGTTTGCTAAGGTTGCCATAACAAAATATTGCAGACTGGGTGGCAAAAAGAGAAGTTTCTTCATTCACAGTTCTGGAAGCTGGAAGTCCAAGATCAAGGTGCCAGCAGGGTTGGTTTCCTCTGAGGCCACTCTGCTTTGCCATGAATGGCCGCCCTCTTGCTGCCTCTTCACAGGCTCCTCCCTCTATGCATGCTCACCCCTGGTGTCTCTGTGTCCTAATCTTTTCTTCTTACGAGGACACCTGTCAGATTGGATTAGGGCCCACTCTAATGGTCTCATGTTAACTTAATTACTTCTTTGGTATCTCCGAATGCTGTCACGTGCTGAGGTCCCGGGCTAGGAGTTCAACATATGAATTTGAAGGGGCCACAGTTCAGTCCAAAACACCTCCCGGCTAGCACTCTGTCTCGGACAATAGAATCAAAGTATACTGTGGAGAGCCAAGGTCCACCTCCTGATTCATTCTTGTATTCATTCTCATTCCACCAATATTTCATAAGAGCCATTTATACGGTTATATAAAACCAACAAATTGATCTTTCCAGATGCATTTCTCATCATCTCACCCTTCACATGGAAACTCCTGAATGGTTCCCCATGGTCTTAAGAGAACTCAAAAATCCAAGTATGGTATACAAAATATTCAAAGATCTGGAATCTGCTTACCTACCCAGCTATAATTCCCTCACATGCCTTTTGCTGCAGTTAAAGTACTGGAGTATAGTGGGTGCACACACAAGTTATGCTGAGTTACTTCTAGCTGTATGATCCGAGGCAAAATGTGTTTTACTCAGAAATTTATTTAATTATCATCTCCTTTCTGCAGCTGTGTGAGGCCCTGGGGCAGATAAAAAGCTCTCATCCTCAAAGATCTAATTTGAAGGGAATGTCAGCAAGTAAACAAAAATTACATTGCAATTGATAGGCACTATAGTCTAGATGTATGCAAAATGTGTCAGAAGCTCAGAGGAAAGTCTCCTTACATTTCTAGAGCACAAGTTTCTACAGTAAAACAATACACCAACCTCCAAAATTAAACTAAGGGAAAGGCCAATGCATAGCATAACCTATATGTTTGCTAATACATTGCTGAAGTAAATCAGAAATGTGGATCGGATCCAGTTATTAAGTCACGTCTTACATAACTAATGAAATGGAAATTGGTTACACGCCCACCAAAGTATGCAGAGCCCTCAGGTGGAAATTAAAATCCCTTCTTGCTGCCACAAATTCATCTCTGCAGTGTTTTTAAAACGCACATATGAAAGTCACAGGTGACAAGCGCCGTACAAGCCACTCCACCAAGCTTGAGATAGTCTAGCTCATTAATCACCTAAACTAGCAGCCGTGGTCTGATGATATGCTAAAATAAAATAATGCAACTTGCAGTGAGGGTTATTTTATTTACATTTTAAATCTTCTAGCATATGTCTCAAGAAGTTTTCTGGCCCAAGGCTTGGCGCGGTGGCTCACACCTGTAATCCCAGCACTTTAGGAGGCTGAAGCAGGTGGATTGCTTGAGCTCACAAGTTTCAATAACAGCCTGGGCAACATAGCAAAACCCCGTCCTCATAAAAAAAACAAAAATGAGCTGGGCATGGTGGTGCATGCCCGTAGTCCAGCTACTCAAGAGGCTGAGGTGGGAGGATTGCTTGAGGCCAGGAGGCAGAGGTTGCAGTGAGCTGAGATCGTGCCACTGCACTCCAGCCTGGGTGATAGAGCCAGACCTTTTCTGGAAAAGAAAGAAAGAAAGAAAGAAAGAAAGAAAGAAAGAAAGAAAGAAAGAAAGAAAGAAAGAAAGAAAGAAAGAAAGAAAAAAAGAAAGAAAGAAAGAAAAGAAAGAAAGAGATATCTCGCCCAGAAACTTGCAAAAGAGAACTAGAACAGGTACTGTTAAGCTGCCAGAGGAATGGAGACTGAACTCTTCCCTCTAAGACCTCTTAGAAATGCTAGGTATAATGTGTGTCACTTTGTTTTTAATGCACAGCTTATTTCACAACCAAGAAAGGGAAATTCCCAAGTGATGAAAATGAAAAGAGAACATAAAAGAAAAGTAGTAAGTGATGAGCAGCTGCCAAATTGGATGAGAAAATATTGACATCAGTTTCCTAGGGCCGTGGGCTTTAATGCCCGTGTGGGAACAGGAAAGAAGTCCTTGTGTCCGCATGAGGTAGAGAGTGGGAATAGGGCCACTGCTTAAAACCTGAACTCTTAAAGGGTGGCACCTGCAGAGAAAGGTGGACTAAAAATAATCTATTTACTGGCACACAGATCAAGGGTGTCTTTGCTCACATTCTGAAGAAAATATACCAATCCAGATGGATTGATAAGTTGAGGCATTTATTAATTTATTGCCTCTCAGCTTTGAACTTGCAATACCTAGTCTGGGATCATAGTCTGAACACTGTAAGCCTTTCTCTTTCACAGTAAGGATCACACTATACTTGTCAGCAGAGGGCGCTGGAGGGACACTGCAGGAGGAAAAGGGCTTCTCTTCCTGGTTTCTGTGTGAGGGGTTTGGCTTTTTATTGCTCCTGCTGCATGGTTGGTCAGCAGGGTGGGTGAAGAGGGACATCCGGTGATGCTCTGCATGGTCCCTCGGTGACCTCACCGTTCCAGCCAGTCCTGTGACCACCTTTCCATGGTCCTCCTGACACAGACTTCCCCGTGCTCCAGACTTTACCCCTTGGTGTGGCTATACCCAGAAGATTGTTTCCTGTTTGCCCAGCAACTGTGGATGGGTCGCAGTAAACTCCTCTCCTTCCTGTGAGCTGCAGCCACATCTTTGCCAATGAGTTTTGAACCCCAGCCTCGAGGAGGCCCCATCCTGTCCAAATGTGCCCTTCCTTGGGTATTCTCTCTCAGCCCTAGAATCTCAATGTAGCATTCCCTTTACATCTTTTTAGTTACTCTGTTAACATAGCTTAATAATGCCTTATAGTAAACTAACTTATTTAAATTATTATGTGTGCTTTCTGTCTCCTGATTAGACCCAGACCGATACCACTGAGACATCAAAAATCTCTGGTCTATGCTATTAAAGATACAAATCTATATTACCTAGCATGAGTAAACACAAAAACATTATGAAGGGTTATTTCCTTAACCAAGGTGGCATGGCATTCTCCAAAAAGCAAAATACTGAATATACATCTAATCCAAAATTTAAAAACTCACAAGGAAACAACCCTTAAGTATTGTCAAATATACAGTAAAATACAATAATGAATTTACAACCAGGCTTAGAACTAAATGGGCTTAGAACTAAAGTACTTAGAATAAAGAATTTAGAATAGGCTTAGAACTAAAGTACTCAGAATAAAGAATTTAGAATGGGCTTAGAACTAAAGTAACTTCTGATAATAAAGCAATCCAAAAGAAAAGATTATAAATATGCTTAAAAGAAAATTTGTAAATTAGTAGAAAAAGGAGAGACTTGACAAGAACAGGCAGATTTGAAAAATAAACAAATAAAACTTTTACAAATGAAAAACAAACCTTCAAAGAAAGAGCTCAATAGCTGATTAAACATAGCTGTAGAGAAAATAGTGGACAAGAAGAACTGAGTAATCTGCACAGAATTCAGCACGGAAAGATAGACAAAAATGTCTATAAAATACATAGAGAAAAGAATAAAAAGCATCAAAATGCAGATAATAGGAGTTCCAGAAGAACAAAACAGAGTGAATTAGGAAGGCAATATTTGGAAAGTTAATGGGAGAGATTTTTCCAGAATTGATAGAGATTTCCTGAAAATGACTCCACTGATGGAAGAAACACACACTCCCAAATAAGATAAAAACCTGGAACATTGGTAGGAAACTCTAGACCAGAAAAAAAAAAAACAAAACAGAAAATCTTTAAAGCAACAAGAGACAGATTGCCTATAAATAATTAAACTAAGAGCAAAAATCTTAATAAGAGCCAAAAAGATCAGAAGACAAGAAATAATATTTTTGTAGTACTTAGGAAAATAACCAGTCAGTGTAGAATTTAATACCCAGCTAAACTATTATTCAAGGAGGAGGGTAAAATAAAGACAATTTGGGATGGACAAAGCTGAGAAAATTTATTCAGTGACCCTTGCTAAAATAATTGCCAAAGGATGTACTTCAGAAATCAAACTATAAACACAGGAAGGATGGGGTGCAAGTAGCAAGGGTGAGCAAAAGAAAATCTGTGCCAATTATCAATGTATTCCTCTTGGCTCTTAATCCACTCTTCTGTGCCCTCCTTTGGGATGTAGAGCTGGACCCCAGCTGTTGCAATGATAGTCCTTGACAGTAGACAGCCCTGGAAGGACCAGCAGGAGGAAGGGGCTTCTCTTTCTGGTTCTGTTGCTTTACTCTTCCAGCTGCTGTGGCAGCCAGGGGGCAGTATGCAGGTGAGGAGCCAGTTACCTAGCAGTAGCACAGCTTCCAGCAAGTTCTACGGGCACCCCAGCAGGTGGCTTCCCAGTGACTTCCACTGCAACACAGTGAGTGGGTTCAAGAAAGTTCATCACTGGCAGTCTAATAGGTGGCTGCTAGCAGTCTTGCCAGCATTCTAGCAGCGAGTTTGCCTGTCTATCAGCCCCAGACTGTGGGGCCTAAGCAGATTTCTCCACCATGCAGGGGGCGTCAACCACACCCCTTCAGTAAAATCTGACTCTCACCCTGGGAGAAGGCCCTTTTCCAGTTGTGTACCTGCCTCAGTCCTAGGGGTAGTGGCTGCTTGTATATTTGCCATTCCTACATTCTTTAATGTTAATTTTACTCCTCTAAAGTTTTTATAGTAGTCAAGAGTAGTGATATTGACTAATTATAGATGTTTTTACTATACATGTTTTATATTTTAAACTGTTAGGGTAGTCAACTTTTGCTCCTGGGCAGAATACAGTAGATAGTGGCAGTCCCATGTTCTCACTTCAACAGCTAGAAAACCCGGGTAAATTACAAAATCGTATTTTAAGGTATTAGCAAGTAATGGAAGCAATGATGACTAGATTATTCTGATTTTCAGGAGGAAAGACTTTTTTAAAAGCCCTGTTGAATGAGCTGAAAATTGCCAGCAGCTTTCTCCTCTTTTTTTTGCCAGTTCTGTGCGCGGACTGAGGATTGGGCTTGGCCCATGCAGAGGAAATCTACTGGATTTGGGCAATCATGTGACACTAGATGCCCAAGCCCCAAACACGTGGCTGGTTTTCCCCATGAAACATTTACTAAGTCCTGCATAACCCACAGAAAGCCAAGGAGCTAGGCCAAGGGCTTCCAAAAGTGGAGTGAAAACTCCATTAGTCTCCCAGTCCACACGAGACAAAGTCCCCCTGGAGAGCGGGCCTGCCTCAAACACACAGCCAGCCTCTTTCTTATTTACCAGATTTTTGAGGAGCGATGGAGCTGAATCTCCTGCAGGTTTTCAGGGATGAAAAGGCAGAAACCCATCAGGCTCTCAATCAAAAGCTTGGGGGTATGGAGCCAGTCTTAGAAAAACTTCAACCCAGCCCTGACCAGTGCAAAGCATTACTTGATTCAGGTGATTAGCCCCTTGCCTTATCTGCCTAAGAGAGGAAGAAGGGACTCCTTACGTTAAAACATAACATTCTGGAAACTTTTTAAACTTTTCAAAAATGTCTACAGTGACATACAACAAAACATTAGTAGGCCAATAACCCAGAGGAAAAACAAACGATAGAGGCAAACCCATAGGTAATAAAAATATTGGCATTAGGATGGAAAAACTTTAAAACAGCTATAATTGGGCCAGGCACAGTGCGTTCGTTACATGCCTGTAATCCCAGCACTTTGGGAGGGCAAGGTGGGTGGATCACCTGAGGTCAGGAGTGTGAGACCAGCCTGACCAACATGGTGAAACCCCGTCTCTACTAAAAATACAAAACTTAGCCGAGCAAGGTGGTGCATTCCTATAATCCCAGCTACTCGGGAGGCTGAGGCAGGAGAATCACTTGAACCTGGGAGGCGGAGGTTGCAGTGAGCCAAGATTGCACCACTACACTCCAGCCTGGGCAACAGAGCGACACTCCATCACAAAAAATAAATAAATAAATAAATAAATAGCTATAATTGATAAGTTAAAGATCCTAGGTAGAAGCATGGGACTATAAGAAGAAATGAAAAGCAACAGAAAGGGTTAAATATGTGGGTAAGTAGAAAATAACACTGACTATTTAAAGCAGTCTTGTGGAGTTTATACATATGTAGAAGTAAAATATATGGAAACAATATCACAAAGGTCAAGAGGGAGGTAAATGTAGTTAAATCATTCTAAGTTTCTTGCATTGCTTGGGAAGTGGTAAAACTGTTAATAAGCTAGACTATAACAAGTCAAGGATGTCTATTGTATTTTCTAAAAGAATAATGCAAGGTTGTATAACTAAAAAGTTAATATAGGAAGGAAATATAAAAAAATTTATTTCCAAAGAAATCAAGGAGGAATAAGTACAAAGGACAAATGGAAAATAGCATGATTAACTCAAATCTATATATATCAAAATTACTTTAAATGTAAATGAACTAAACAAAAGACAAAGATTGTCAGATTTTTGTTTATTTCCTGATTTGGATGGGGTCTACATGGATATGTTTATTTTGTGAATATTTATACAGCTGTTCTTTTTTTTTTAGATAGAGTCTCGCTCTATTGCCAGACTGGAGTGCAGCGGTACGATCTCATCTCAGCTCACGGCAACCTCCGCCTCCCGGGCTCAAGCAATTCTCCTGCCTCAGCCTCCTGAGTAGCTGGGACTACAGGCGCGTGCCACCACACCCAGCTAATTTTTGTATTTTTAGTAGAGATGGGGTTTCACCATGTTGGCCAGGATGGTCTCAATCTCTTGACCTCGTGATCCACCCATCTCAGCCTATGCAGCTATTCTTCTATGATTATGTACTATTCTGAATGTATCATATATTTCAATAAATATGTTTACAAAAATACGTATATTTATGCATAATTTTGGGGTCAACAAACTAGAAATGTTTTATAAATAAATCGTAATAAAACACCATATATTAAAACTGTGGGAAGGTAAATAAAGTAGTACTTATAGAAAAGAAATCCATGACTTTAAATAACTATATTGATTTCAAAAAAAATCAATGAGGTAAGATACTAGAGAAAAAAACATTCAAATGTATAAGGAAGAAAATCATAAGGTCAAGGAGAAACATTCTGAGAAATTCTGAATGTTAATAGCTTCTCTAGTGTTAACTGTCCTTGCCTTTACGGATAGCCCATCTGTGCCAGTAGGACATCAGAGCATTGAAACTGCTTTTGCCCTGAGGGCTTTTGTTGATATAGGCAAACTTGACTTCAGTTTTCGTAAGGGAAAAAAAGAAAGAATGGCCCAGGGCCCAACCGGAGACTAGGAATCTAATAGGAGGCCCTCTTACACATCAAGCTGGTCCTGGAAGACCACACCCCCAGGGTAAGGTAAACCAGAAGTAAATCTGCCCCTAACCCAACCCCAGGACACTGCAGTCTGGGTTGCCTCAGGGCTGAGTGCAGCTAGTGTTCAGCTAGCCTCTCTAGTTTCTACTGTTCCATAAATTCTGGCCTGCTAGCTCTTTATGACCTTGTCAGTTCTGTAACACTTGGATAGGATTTTAAATATAGTTTAGAAAAAAGTATATTTGTGCATGTGTAGTTTAGGTAGGATTTAGGCATATTTATCATGAGGGTGGGCTTGATTTACCTAGCCTGACATTATCAGAAATCAAATTTTTATATGTACTCAAAGTATAAAAATATATCTGGGAGTCACGCACACCAGCTTCAGGTTAATGGTTACCTCTGAGGTGGAAGAGAGGAAAAAGAGATGAAGACACACCTTTAGCTTTCTTTGTAATGTTTCATGTCTTTAAAAGAAAACAACTGTGCTGGGCATTGTAGTACATGCCTATAATTTATTCCCAGCTACTCAGAACGCTAAGGAGGGAGTATCACTTGAGCCTAGGAGTTTGAGACTAGCCTGGCCAACATAGTGAGACCCTATTTCAAAAAAAAAAAAAAGAAAAGGTTCTCAAGCAAATTTGCAAAAAGTTAACATCTATTAAACCCTAGTAGTAGGCGACAGCAGACATTCATGAGTTGTTTGCCCAATATCCACTCTCTCTTTTTTGTTAACAAAACCCCAATTTTGATGAGATTGGTAAAGTCACTTTTCCAAAGTTCCTTGGAGTCTAGAGGGGCCATATCACATAGTTCTGGCCAAAGAGATGTAGGCAAAGTCCCTTGGATATGCTTCCTCATACACTAAAACAACAACTACAATGTTTTTTTTTGTATGGAGAAGGCCCCCTTCCTGTCCGACAGCAGCACAGCCTTCTTTAGATCATAGGGGTGGAAGCTGCCTAGGGTGATGCTAACATTGGAGATGCAGTGAGAAGCAGCAGCCTGGTCCCAGAGATAGCTCTGAGATACCACATTGGCTGTGCACTGCCTTCCTCCAAACTTCTTGTTATGGCCAAAAAAATTAACTTTTTTAAACCACTATTTTTCATGGTTCTATTACAGCTCCTGAACTCAGTTCCATGTAGTGTGTGTGTGTGTATGTATATGTGTGTGTATATATAGAGATATATACGTATGTATCTCTCTCTATATATACATATATAGCTATATATATGTATATATATCTTTTTTTTTTTTTTGAGATGGAGTTTTGCTCTTGTTGCCCAGGCTGGCGTGCAGTGGCACGATCACAGCTCACTGCAAACTCTGCCTCCCAGATTCAAGTGATTCTCCTACCTCAGCCTCCCAAGTAGCTGGAATTACAGGCATGTGCCACCATGCCCTGCTAGTTTTGTATTTTTAGTAGAGATGGGGTTTCACCATGTTGGTCAGGCTGGTCTCGAACTCCTGACCTCAGGTGATCCACCTGCCTCGGCCTCCCAAAGTGCTGGGATTACAGGTGTGAGCCACCGCACCCGGCCATGCATTGATTTTATTATGTTGTTTCACTTATGTCTAAATGTCTCAGAAGTAAAAGTATTTTAAAATTTAAAGAGGTAACGGAAACCATAGGAAAGTAGAAATTATTGAATCAAATGAGGGGAGGCCCTCTACTCTGGTTAGGCTGGACGAGGGGAATTCGCGGCTTGACCAGTTGTTGTTCTTTCTGTTTCTGATAAGTTTATTGTGCAGAATCTGATTCCCGTTCCAGTTGTGAAAATAAAATCAAAGTGGAGCAATATTTGATTTTGCTGTATCAGATCATTTCTTTTATGGTTCTGAACACTAATGGTGATAAAGTGTGTTTTTCGTACTATTTAATACAATTCCAGCTTATAGAGCTAAGCAGATGTGACTGATGTAACTGACATCACTTACAATATCACTGTTTGGTGGCCTGTGTCCCTCAATCAGTTTGTGTCATAAAGTGAATTATATTAGCATAGTTTGTTAGCAAAGAATAGAAGATAACTAGGTAGGTTAGAAAGAAACAGAACGTAAGGGAAGGAAGATCACATGACTGAAAAGAATACTGAAGAAACCAGGTGGGAAAGAGGCAGAAATAGACATCTTAAAGATTTTAGTGGCAAGAATAGCCTAAAGTCCTTAGCAGAGCATGGATTGATGAAATGACTCCAACCATGTACCTCATCCTTGTGACACTGCAGCCCAAATTCAAAGTTTCAATCTTTGTGGGTGTGTACGCGTGTTTGTGTATGACAGAGAGAGAGAGGGACTTAGTAGTTAAGCATAGGCGTTAGTACTTTTCTGTTACTAGGTTTGGGCTTGAATAATATGACAAAGCCTTTAGATTCTGAAGAGGAAGAATATGCCATTGATTTATAGCTTCTCTCGATTTCTGTAGGAGAGCTATCACTATGAAAATAATTTGGGCCACTGTAAAAAAAAGATCTTTGGCATTGGGGGGCTAAAACAGTAACAACTATTACTGCCAAGGTATGTTGCAGAAACAAGCTAGTTTAGTTATTCTGGAGATTCCTTTAACCACTATTTTTCTACAGCGCCAAATTACACAAATACTGCTAGTGGGAAATCTTATTTTTGCAGATATATTTGAAAGAGGATTTCTGAATGTCCATCTCAAATGAATGCATAAGTATTATTACCAAATGAGAAGTATACTGCTCAGAACATGGACTCATCGGACACTGAAATCAGAAAAGGGGAACTTCTAACTTATTTTTAAGAAGGCTTTGTAGCCATGGCCATGTGAGTAACCCGTATCCCCAGTGAATAAGAGTAATTAATGTTATAAAACCCTAAAGATAATCTCAAGATAGTTAAAGTGTCACCTTCTGACATCATTGATTTAAACAAATAAAAATAAATAAATACGTAGACAATGGCCCCTACATACAACAAATTAGACTTACTTTTGAAAAAAAAAAAAAAGGTTTGAAAATCTGAAAATTACTTTCTGAAATGTTAAATTTTGTTTTCATTACTTTGCAATTCATTAACTGATATTTTTCTTAGAGCTCAGTTTGACGTTTTAATTTATTTTTAATGTGTTTTTTTTTGTGCACAATTAAAACCTTTAACGAACAAAGTGGAGCATATTTAAATCTTAAGTTTGAAAAAACCAGTTCTGGTTTGTGGTTCCGACTAATGTGTGAACACACATACATTTATCTCTTCTCCCTCCAGAGACCACATTAAGATGAAACTGAAGGAATGAAAAGGGACAAAGTCAATGACAATGAAGAGAATCAGAAGAGACCATCAACGGACGAGAAACGTCCACAAATTTATGCAAGAGGAAAGGTGGAGACTTTCACTTCTGGGAGTGTAGTAGATTGAATATCCTGCAAGGTCCCGCTGCTAAAAACTGAATCCTACATAAATTACAACCAACATGACTTTAAATGCCTTGCTGGGATCACAAGAAAGTGAGGGAAATCTCCAAAAGCCAAAAGTCAAAAAAAAAAAAAAGGAATGAAGGAGAAAAAGGAGGGAGAAAAGACAAAGAAAAAGAAAAAGTGAGCCAAACACAGAGGAGTAAGCAGCGATCGGTATGAAAAAATTTCATCCTTCATGCTGTATGTGGTTCTAAAACCACCAAGCGATGGAATTGTGCATGATAAAAAGAACACGACATACAGGAAAGCTGGGATTGGAGAAAACACTCCAAATCTGTATAGTCTCATAAAAAATTTACTGAACTGTAATAACAAAAGTAAATAAACACATACATAAATGCTACTGCCATTTTTTGTTCTCTATAAATAAATAATATTGTAATAATAGACAAAACATTTAAATGTGCTTGCTGTGGTCAAATTCTGTAGCTTCTGAGTCCCTGGAGAAGAGGTAGTAAGAAGGGACAATGTCATTCTCAGGCTGCGATGTGGTGACCCCCCGACGTAGAAGGCTGTGGCTCATTGTCTGCATTTCTTTCTTTTACTCTGGCTTAAAATAGAACCCTACCTTTGCTGTCTTCCAGTTTCTTCCTTTCATAAAGAAGCTGTATGTGCAACTCCAAAGGCATCCAGACACCAAGTGCCCATCCTGCTGCTCTGAGCACTGGAGTCTGCAGCTCCAATCCTTGGCAAACACTTCCCAGTCCCACTTAGCACACATGATAACTGGGATGTGATCATCTCTCTTTGCTTTTATTTTCAGTGCTGTCTCTGGTGGAATGCAATGTGGGCTCCTTTGTTTCTTGGCTATCCCCTGTTCACTTGTCTCTTTTAAAATTGTAACTCTAAGTTTCTCAACAATACTTTAAAGCTTTCCTTTGTTTGTTCACTACTTGGATTCATATAGCCAGAATGTTTCATCATGTTTGGAACATTCTCTTTAAAAATTATCTTAAAAAGAATATACAAGCTTGGGAGAACAGTGCAATACATACTTGTAGGTTATATGGATAAACTGGGGGAGGAGAAAAGTTGAGGGCTGTGTGTGCTGTGTGGCCTTCCATGAGACACTATATTCAGCAGGTGGCTTTCATTTTTAACCTGGCGTTTGACTCAAGCACAAAGCATAGTCAAAATGTGGGAAAACTACAGCTATGCAAGCACGATTTCTAGTTGGGTAATTTGTCCCTTTGCATATTTATCTTGTATATATAAATTTGCCCATTACAAAAAAAAAGAGAGAGAGAGAGGGAGATTATGATGATGCAAAGGCAAGATTGCCCCAGAAGCAAAAGTTGATAACAGCTCTGCCTTCTGGAGACGAAACCCCAGAGCTAAATCAGAGAGTCATCCATCATTGAGTTAGGACTCTTAAAGGGGGCTGAAATATTCTTGGTAGCACCCCCAGTTCCTGAAGGAAACAAATGCAAAATTCCTCCAGATAAAAGTAACAACATTTAGGCTCTTAGGATTCCCACAAGCCAATCTCCTTCATGAACATAGAGGCATAAATTTTAAACAAAATATTCCTAAATCAAATCCAGTGATATACAAAAAAGATCATACATCACAACCAAGTAGGGATTATTCTAGTAATTCAAAGGTAGTTTAATATTCACAAATCAACTCATTTAATTCACCACATTAATAACAAAAAAGAGAGGTGGAATGTATGGCAATTCAACAGATCCGGAAAAGCAATTGATAACTGAGCACACTGGGAATAAAGGTAAACTTCTTCAATCTGCTTAAGAGTATGTATACAAAATCCACAGCAAACACCTTGCTTCATGGTAAAATGCTGAGATGAGCAATAAGACAAAGATGGAAGGATGAGAGAATCTTCTCTTTCATTCATCATTGCACTGGTTCTAGCCAACACATTGAGGCAAGAAAAGAAATCACAAGGATTAGGGAGAAAAAAAATACTACTACTTTATTCACAAACAATATGGTTATGTACATAGAAATCCAAAAATATCCAGAGGCAAGTTTCAGAATTATTAAGTAAATTTAGCAGGGTCACTGAATACAAGGTCACATATATAAAACACTGCTTATTTCATTTGTCAGCAGAAACAAATAAAATGTGACCAATTTTAGATGACTCCATTAAAGGAGCATAAAAAAATCAAACTATCAGATGTATACAAATTAAAAACACAGTTTTATACCACTACCCACCCCACAATACTCTAACAAAAAATCAAATTATTTCAAATGATGGCAAAGATGTAAGGAAAGCATGACTCTCACACACTGCTGGTTGGAGTGCAAATTAGTACAACCACTTTAGAAAACTATTTTACACTATCTAGTAAAACACACTATCTAGTAATATACCCACCCTATGACCCAGTACTTCTATTTCTAGGTATATATTCAGCAGAAATACATACATAAGTTCATCAAAAAATACCTATAGCAACGCTATTTTAGTACTATTGCTAATGTCTAAATATTGGAAAGACCCTAGGTGTCTGTCAACGTTAGATTGGATAATTAAAGTGTAACCTTTTCACACAATGAAATGCTGTACATCAACAAGAAGGAATGACATCTGAGTATATAAACAATAGGGATAAATCTCACAAACATAATGTTGAACCAAAGAAGCCATCTACAAAAGAGGACATACTGTATAGTCATTATTTATTTAAAATTCAAAAGCAGGCTAAACTTATTCGTAGTGTTAGAGTCAGGATAATGGTGACATTTGGTGGAAAGTAGGTGGGAGGGAAACTAGGAGACTTCTGAGTGGGGATAAAATTCTATTTCTAGAACTAGGTAAGGATTACAGAGGTGTGGTCACTTGGCAAAAATTTATCAAGCTTGATACTTATGGTTTCTGTACTTTTTTAAAGTGTAATTATACTTCAACTAAAAGCTTCCTTAAGCAGGAAAGAAAACGTAGAACCCCAAGAAACTGGAAGGTAAAAGAGGACAGCACGGGTAGAAAGAAGGAAGGGAGCAACAACGTTTTTATCTTAGAAAGTGGAGAGTTGATAGATATTGTTATTCATGGAACAAGAAATGTAAGCTTAACTATTTCAAGGTTGCAAAGTTGATGAATGGAGAAATCAAGACTAATGTTACAAATAAGGGTATGTGGCAGAATAGGGTGAAGCAATGAACTAAATCTTCATTTGTTATAGCAGGAAATTAATAAACAATGCCTAAACTACATGAAAAAAACCATCTTAGTATCTTTTTTTTTTTCTTAAGATGGAGTCTCGCTCTGTCACCCAGGCTGGACTACAGTGGCGCAATCTTGGCTCACTGCAACCTTCGCCTCCTAGGTTCAAGTAATTCTCCTGCTTCAGCCTCCCGAGTAGCTGGTACCACAGGCGTGTGCCACCACGCCCAGCTAATTTTTTTTTTTTTTTTTTTTGTATTTTTAGCAGAGACAGAGTTTCACCATGTTAGCCAGGATGGTCTCAATCTCCTGACCTTGTGATCCACCTGCCTCAGCCTCCCAAAGTGCTGGGATCACGGGTGTGAGCCACCGCACCTGGTGCAACTTAGTATCTTAAAACAACTATGTTATTTCTCATCCTTTTATGGGTTAACTGGGCAGTTCCTCCTTGGCTGTTTATCTTGCTTGGGCTCAGCCATAGGCTGCATCTGGCTGGAGACATGGCTGGGCTGGACATTCCAAGAGGGTCTCATTAGTACATCTGGCGGTTGGTGCTGGCTGATGGCTGGGACACATCAGTTCTCCTCTACGTGGCCTCTCATTCCTCTGTAGGCTAGACCAGCTTCTTTAAATGACAGTCGCAGGACAGCATTCCAAAAGGTCAAAAGCAGAAGCCGCAAGGCTTCTTAAGGCCTAACCTCCAACTTTATAAAATGTTGCTTCTGCCTTATGCTACTGAACAAATGAGGTCAGAAGGTCATCCTGCATTCAAAGATTGGAGAAATTCTGCCTCCTGATGGGGGAGGAGGAGCAGCAAAGTCATGCTGCCAAGGGGTGAACAAAACCAGTTATGAGGACTCTGTGGCCACATTTGCAATCTACTATGGTCTGTCCTCTGCCCACAATTATTTACATTTCTCTCAAAGAAACAACATTAGGAAGTTAAAATTGGTTCTCTCTAGGAAGTAGAACGAGGGTATATTATTCAAGGTTGTCCAGAGAAACAGAACCAACAGGAGATATATATATATAAAGAGATTTACTAAAACGAATTGGCGGACAAAATTATGGAGGCTGAGAAGTCTCACCATCTGCTGTCTGCAAGCTTGAGGCCCAGGAAGGCTGGTGGTGAAGTTCCAGTCTGAATCTGAAAGCCTGAGAACGAGGAGAACCAATGGTATGAGTCCAGGTCTGAAGACCTGAGAACCAGCAGCATTTACGTCCAAGGTCAGAAGAAGACTGATGTCCCTGATGAAGCAGAGAGCGAATTCTCCTTTGCTCTGCCTTTTTGTTCTATTCAGGCCTTCAACAGGTGATATACACGGGGGAGGGTGGTCTTTTTTTCAGCCCAAGTCAAATGCTAATCTCATCCAGCAACACCTTCACAGACATGCCCGGAAATGGGATTTAGCAAAAAATCTGGGTATCCCTTGACCCTATCAAGTTAACACATAAAATTAACCATCCCAGGGGGTAAGAAAGAATAGGAACAGGGTTTTTTCCTTCATTCTAAGTCCTGTAGGACAGTTTTTAAACATGTACATGTTTTATAAAAATTAACATTTATAATATCATATAAGAGTCAATCCCTTGCCCTGGACAAAAACAACAACAACAACAAAAACAAAATTAAAAAAACACTAAAAAGACAGTTTCCCCTATCCTTGCTTAATAAATGCTGAATAGTATTTACTGAATATGGATTTTAAGAAGTATAACATCATTAAACTACTCAGAACTCACATTCTTCAGTCATATCCTGCCCACTCCATGAGACTAAGGATTCAGTTTAAAAATATGATCATATATGTGAAAAATACTTCTTAAACTGTAAACGTTTTATAACTCACTATACATTATCTGTTGCTACTGGTTGTCTGTCGTGCGCAGTGCTGTATTAAGCCGTGTAGAGACCCCAACAGAACCAGAAAATAGGTTCCTGCCAGCAAGGAATTGGAAGTCAGGTGAAAAGACAGAATGACACCCACTAACCAATTATAGTCCATTATACTAGACTGTAGGATCCCATGCAGTCAGGGGCCATTACTCTTCGTTCACTGCAGCCCCACCAGGCCCTACACATAATAAGACCTAGATAAATACATGCTAATGGAGGAATGGATCAATTACCTGGCAGCCTATGATTCAGAGTCTGGACACAGGACTGATTGCAAGTGCTAGAAGCATCGGAGAGCAGAGATAGAGGAGGTGGTTGCACTCAGCTAAGGCACAGAGGCTGGACTTCATTTCCAAGTCACAGTGTCAAAGAAGGAAAGACAAATATTCGAACCCAGGGGAGCCCAGACAAGGAAACACACATTGGAAATCAGGAATTCAAGGCAGCTTGGATGGAAAAAGAGAAGTGGGAAGAGGGCTGCAGGTCCCCTGAGCACTATCGCTGCTGGACAGTGGTAGGGGGATGGAGTGGAGAAGGACAGGAGGTCCATGGGCACAGGGAGAAGGAGGGAGGGGAAAAACCCTACAGCCCAGCAGGCCACAGGGTGAACCCTGTCACAAATGCTTCCGCCCTTCCATGTAGAAGAACCCCACCTTTTCCTCTAACTTTTATTCAGTGCCCAATCCATTCTAGAATCAGCTGGGAGAGCAATGGTGAGTTGGAGCAGTCTCCCGCTTACCAGGACATCAGAGCCTTTTACAGTGGGACTGACAGCCAGTGACATGAATCACTACGGTCCGTGGAGCATACCAGGAAAGCCAGGGCCGTGAGCCTAGGCACACTCAGGTGCCCATCCCGATTCAGCACTCTCAGGTCGAGATCCTTAGGCAAGCTGACTTTTTTAAGCCTCAGTTTCATCACCTGAGACCCGTCCTTGCCTCACTAGCTGGGAAGATGAAATGAAGTCACCCAGATAAAGCATTCAGAAGGGTACATGGCTCATTCCCAGGACTGCATGAACCTTCGTGTTGTCACGGAGAGCCACATCGGTGAGGCTAGGGAAGGCTGGATGGAGGTGCTGGCATTACAGTGTTACAGAATAAGGGTATGTGGCAGAACAGGGTGAAGCAATTAACTAAGTCTTCATTTGTCACAGCAGGAAATTAATAAGCAATACCTAAACTAGATGAATCCAGACTTGAAACTAGATGGATCCAGACTTGAAAAGAAACAGCATTTAGACTGCAGAGAGGGAAAGCCAGGGCATCCTGTGTCGGAGGCACAGGAGCAAAGCACCAGTGCAGGAAAACAGGGTGTTCAGGGAGTTGCGAAGCTTTCTCTTTGACTCCTGGAGGGTGCATAGGAGCTATGTCAGGAAAGTCAGAGAGACTCTCCTGGAGGTGTCCTGAGGTGTCCTGAGGTGTCCACAGCAAGAAATGCAGACCTTGTTCTGGAGTCAGTGGAGAGCCGCAAAGGTTTTGAGCGGGAAAGGGAGCTGGTCAAGGCGAGGGCCCACGGAGCTCTCTGGCAGGCCTCGGACAGAGGCTGCTGAGGATGGACTATGTGGGGAGCCTGTGTGGCCCAGGCCTAGCTCCCAGAGAGGGTGGAAAGCAGGGCACCTTTGCAATAAATCAGTGCTGACATGTGCTGGGGAAGACCTAGGATTGGGATGTAGTGCTTGGGACTTTATCTCTTTCACAACTGGCATCGAAGGGGAGAAGATGGGATAACAAGAGAGGAGATAAAGGGTCATGTTAATGATTGCAGAAGCAACACGGTTCAGGGAAACATCGATACACCTCATCTAATCATTCACCGAGAAAGCATTAACCAGGGAGTCGCATGAGAGGAGTACAGCTCTGCAGCCCTGACAAACGAGCTGGAGTCCAGGTGAGGCCTGGGCTTGGACAAAATGAAAAAATGGATTGTTCTCAAAATGTCCTTCAAGCCTATTCAGGATCCCCTTGCCCAGTTACCATCACCTTTACCATCGAGTGACCAGGCCCCACGGCCACACCCAAATACACCATGTCTCCAGGTGCAGTGTGGCGTAGATGTTAGAATGCCTACAATGCTACTCCCTAGCTGTGGGGCTTTGGGTGACTTAACCTGGTCACTCGAGACCTTGGCAGCAAATGGAGATAAAGGTGACTCCTTTAGGAGTGGACTTACTGTTTGGGAGTCCCCAGAAAGGAAGATAAAGTAAGTAAAATAAAATAACTTTTATTTTACTGTCTTAGTCTCTTCTTCCAACATTAAACTAAAAACTAAAAGCTAGTGAAATCCTACAAGGCACTGCACTGAGAGTCCCTGTAGGTCCCTGACCTCAACAGCTGCTGGTGTGTGTTCAAAGAGCCCATGTATTTCCCTTTCATGCTGATTCTAAATACACAGATACTGTTTGCTCATAATACAAAGATATGTCACAATCTGTGAGAACACCTAAACTTATTTTAAAAATTTATAGTAGTGTACTAGGGCGAGTGTTCCAGAGACTTGCAGGTGTTGTCAGACCAAATTGCTGTTTTCTGAAGAAATTATGTGACATGTTGACACCAGTAAAGCAATTCCAAAATGAAACCTGATTTTGGTACATCTTTCTGATGGTTTGAACGTAAAACAGGTTTATAAAATTCTATTTCCCTTTTGAATCTGGCAATGATCTAATAGGAGTGCTATTATTGCCTTTTGATATTTTTCCACTGAATTTTAAGTCACTTACATCATATATGTATGGGTATCAGAATAGATCTTCTTATGCCTTCTCATTAGGAATACAAAGTTCACGACAACTTTTCTTCTCGATAAATCTAATTTTGAGACTAGAGTTTAAGTTTCTATTTCCGTATCAAAGGAAATAATAATGGCACTCCTGTTAGATCATTGCCTATTAGGTAATGAATGCAAATGTTGTAAGACTATGGGAGCCCTGTTTGTCCCCCACGAAACACTAGAGAGTACAAGTGTATTAGAGGCAGCACTTAAATAGAACTGATTCTTATCTGTTCAGTTTCCGGTGGGTTTCACCTGCAATGTTTTCTTAGCTCAGGTAAGTTCCTCATAGCAATGGAAGATAATAGAATCGTATTTTGAAACATCTCTGAGTAATTCAGGCTAGGTTTTCTTCCAGCTAGTCTGAACATGTACGGTATTGTAGGGTGGCATTAAGAATAACATTAAGAACAGCCTTGCAGGCATTCTCAAACTATTTAGATCCGCCCCCTTATCATAATTGGCACAAGAGGTGGGATAAATGTGAGAAAAAAATAATCAGAGTTCTTCCTGGCCCAGAACTAAAGCAGATTCATCGAGGAGAAATGGATTGTAATGGAAGCATATTAGAAAGTTTGAAGACTCAACAGGAATGCCTCTGTGAAAACCAACGGCATAAAAAAATGGAAAACTAACATAAAGCTAAAAGAAAACTTGGTTTGGGGAAACAGAGATAATTCAGGGAAAAGAAATTATCTTATATCACAAGCAAGTAAGAAAGCTAATAATAACACAAGATAAAACCTAATATCTACAGAAAAATATAAAAATATATTTTATATGTACATACATACTTAAAAGTTACACTATCCTTTAGGAACCGTCAAAAAACAAGAAGGTTTGAAGTTTTATTTCATTTTATTTTTATTTGGTGACAGGGTCTCGCTCTGCCACCCATGCTGTGAGTACAGTGACGCAATCTCAGCTCACCGCAGCCTTGACCTCATGGGCACAGGTGATCCTCCCACCTCAGCCTTCCAAGTAGCTGGGACTCCAGGCATGCGCCACCAGATCTGGCTAATTTTTTGTATTTTTTGTAGAGAAGAGGTTTCACCATGTTGCCCAGGCTGGCCTTGAATTCTGGGCTCAAGTGATGCGCCCACCTTGGCCTCCCAAAGTGCTGGGATTACAGGTGTGAGCCACCACGCACTGCTAAAAGCTTTGAAATTTTAGAAAGATAAATTAAAATTCTAATAATAGGCCTAAAGTTAAAAGTATAAGTGAGTTTTTCATAACAGAAAGCCAAACCACAAATGGATAAGAAATATGACATAAAAGATGACATGCAGAAATAGAGCATCTATCAATCTAGGAGGCCTATTATCCAATTAATAGGTGTTACAGAGAAATTAAGAAAATGAAGAGAAGGGACATATTTAAAATATTAGATCCTGCACATGTATCCTGGAACTTAAAATAAAATTTTAAAAAATAAAATGAAATATTAGAAAAAATGTCTCCTAAATAAAAGTTAGATGTCATCAGAGAATTATTTTTGCCCAGTAAAATAAAAATTTTGAAAGATCCACAACTAAGTGCATGATATCAAGAATAAGGAAATATAAAAAGCCTCCATAATGTTGAGGTGGGGGGAAGAGTAACTACCTACAAGACAAGAAATGTGCTGACATCAGACTTCTCATAAGCAACACAGGATGTCAGTAGAAACACGTGGGAAAATGATTTCTTGAAGATGGAATTGTATACCCAAACAAGCTGTCAATCAAATGTGATTGGCCTAAATAAAGACATTTTTGGATAAACAAGTCTTCAAAAAACCGCTTCTGACTTTCTTAACCAATTACTTTGGGATCTACTCCGTCAAAAATGGATGAGAACAACCCAGAAAGAAAAAGACTGGGATCTGAGAAACAGTGGGTTCAACCTAGGAAATATGTACAGAAAAATCCCAGAAGGATAGCTATATACGAGAGAGCAACAGGTCCAATCTCAGGTAGGAGAACTTGAGAACTCAGGTAGGAAAAAGATGGGGACTCTGTAATTGGTGATAGGCTTGAAAGGCCTGGTCAACTTGAGGTTGTGATCAAGGTACATTCTCCCCTGACCTTTTTTTTTCTGTCAGAAAGGAAAGAAGGAAGAATAGAAAGAAGGAAAAAAGATACGACAGATGTCAGGCAGACCAAATCCTGAACAAGAAAGTAGTAATCCAAATACATGGCAAAGTAAAATGTGACATGATTTTAAGCAACTGATAGAAAGAAAAGAAAAACCATCTGACCTTGAAGTTATTGTGCCTCCTCTCTTTCAAGTCACCCATAGGTCCTGACATCAGACCTGCAAAGAGAAACATGGAATCCTAGCATATTTTCCTTCCCTGTAGAGGGCAACGATTAACTGATTATAATAATATAAATGCTTTTCTTATGGGTTACAACTTTTTAAATCACTTTTTAAAGAGTTATAACTATTTAGATCATTATGAAACATAAGAGAAGAGGTAGGAGAATGCAAGGCCATGTGACCTAAATCTCCTTCCATTATAACAAGAAGTCCATGGAATGTTCTAAAGCTGATGAAATTAGGAAGCAGGGATACAAGCGTATTATTCTGGATTATGAAATAAGCCATGGAAGAATGAAAAAGAGAAGCTTCCAGTGAAAGTTTCCTTAGGGGAATGGAACTAGGGCTTGGAAGAGTTAGGCCAGCAGAGTCATGCTTTTCATTATAAGCTTGCTTATGCTAGTTCACTTTTTTAAAATGAATCAGTTGTGTCAATAATATCTTTAGGTATGTGTGTGTATGTGTGAGAGAGAGTGTGTGTATGTATGTGTGTTTTCCTTAAAGAAAGAACCATATCTCATCTAGCATTGTTTTCCTATGTCTATCCTAGTAATTGGTACAATAACAATAAAATAACAACAACAATAATAAATAATAAAATAATATTATTACTCTTTCCACATCTCCACAAGGCCAATATTATCTTCATTTTTCTGATGAGGAAATGAATGTAAAAGGAGTTTTAAAACAGAAATTGTCCAAGGATATACAGCTGATTAAGAAAGGATTTGAAACTAGGCCTGACTGTTTCCAAGAACTTGGGCTTTAAAACAAAACAAAACCAGCATTTCAATAAATGATTGTGAAGCAATGAATGCATACAAAACTTAAAATGAATGTCAGTTATGTTGTTCCATGCCTCAAAAAATACCATTCTATCTTGCTATAAATATCACCATCTAGATCCAAAATGCTTTTAGACTCTTAAACTTACTATGCCTGAAATAACTTGAAGAGGCTATTGTGAAGTAATAAATAAGGTCGAGTGGGAGCCAGAGGGAAAATTTAGATTCTCAGAAGTAAGTGGAGAGATTTTGTCCAGTAATGGAACAAATTGAAACAATCCAAGCTGAAAGAACACTGGGTAGTAAATATATATTTAATCAACCTCAACATTTTCTGCTTTCTGGACTAAAATATTATTTTCATTCAGATGTAAATGTCACAGGCATTAGGGCTTAATGCAAAATTAGTTTGCCTAAGTGGCTGGGTCTTTGAGTCCAAAGAAGGTCATACAGATGCAAGAGTGTGTCCTGTCTCAATAACATGGCCTGCGTGCCCAGGCTTTACCCTATCAATAAAAACGGTGGTGTACCCCACCTTACATATGTATTTATAAATCATATCCTCATCTACTTGATCAAGATATGCATTTCAGCACATACACAAAAAGAGAGAGGATGAAATAAATACAGTATAAAAACAGAAGTTCTACTTTTCCCTTTTACCCTTAAATGGGTCTTATGCAACCCCAGCTGTACCCCACTTTGGAGAACACTGGTCTATGGGGTGACTTATCACACACTGAGCAAATAGCCATGGGAAACAAGTTGTGTTTAAAAGAAGAAACTATTATAATCAGAGCCAACACTTATTAACAACTTACCTTTTGCCAAGCACTATTCTAAGCAATTCATATGTTAACTCATTTAATCCTTACAACAACCCTGTGGGAAGTTTTACTATTAACCCCTCATTTTACAGAACACAAGATTGAGGCAATGAAAGATTAAATAACTCATCTGAGGTTACACAGCTATTAAGTGTTGGATCCAAAATGCCTTTTTTTTTAAATAAACATTTTGTTTTCAAACTTTTTATTTATAGAAAAGCTGCAAAGATGATACAGACAGTTCCCATATGCCCATCACACAGCTCCCCCATTTGTTAATATCTTACATAACCATGGTACATTTGGCAAAATGAAGAAAACAACATTAACCAAAACGCCTGACTTTGAGTTTCACCAGCTTTTCTACTAACGCCCTCTTCCCGTTCCTGGGTCCCAGGGTGTCACAGTACACTTAATTGTGTTGTTGCCTCAGTTTCTTCTGGTCTGTGACAGTTTCTCAGGTTTGCCTTGTTTTTCAAGACCTTAACATTTGTGAGAATGACTAGTCAGATATTTTGTAGGAATGTTCCTCAATATGAGTTTGTGTGATGTTTTGCTCATGATTGGACTGGGGTTATGAGATTTTGGAAGGAAGATCACAGACATGAAGTGCCCTTCTCAACACGTCATATCACGGGTCCATGAGATCAACATGATGTGACCATTGATGCTTGATTAAGGTGATGCTTGCTGGGTTTCATGATGTGACCATCACTTGATTAAGGTGATGCTTGCTGGGTTTCTCCACTATGTTACTATTTTTCACATCTATAATCTTTGGAAACAAATGTCTAAGTCTATCCATTCTGGAAAAGGGGGAGGGAATTCACTTCACTTTCTGGAGTGAGGGGTATCTACATATATAACCAGAATTCTTCTGTAAAGAAAATGCGTCTCTACTCCACCATTTTATTAAATCAGTTATTTATAGCAATAAGGACCCATATATATTTATTTTTACATGGTGTTACAGTCCAATACTATGTTATTTATTGTTGCTCAAATTATCCAACTTCGGCCATTGGGTGCTTTCAGGTCGGCTCCTGTGTCCCTTTGATACACTACCATCAATGTGGTTGGGATTTTCTTGTTTCCTTTTAATATTTTCTCATTTTCTGGTACCACAAGACACTCCAGGCTCATTTTGTATATCTCCTGTTTACAGTCTTAGATTGAGCCATTTCTCCATGTAGCCCTGGTTCCTTTTGTTGGAGGACAGCATTGGAAACCAAGACCTGGATGCCGCATCTGCTCAATGCTACTGCAGTTTCATTGCTTTTGGGCCCTCTCCATGAGCAGAGCAAGGAAATATACATATGTATACTAACCCATGTATACACACATCTCTATAACTGTTTCTATGTCTGTATCTATTAAGCTAAACATGAGTGCATATTGACAGTCTTTAATCCAGGAGCACAGGGTTCATTTTAGCCTTTCTGGGCTGCTTATATGTAACTTCCCTCTCTGACAGTGAGAAACCTGGTTCCCATCATCTACCATCCGTTTACTTATTTTTCAACCCTACCTACAGATAAAGAGTTTCAAAATCATTAATCTGTAAGAAATAAACTTACCAAGCAAAGCACAATGTTTTTGTCTATTTCCTTTAACCTTTAGCCTCACAGTTTCTAGCTACAATAACTTTTTCCAAAGTCACTTAGGTCAGCTCCTCTTTTCCCCCCAACCCCTCTCAATGCTGTTATATCATACACTGTGCACCAGTCAGGATTCTGCCAGAGAAACAGAGCCACAGAACCAGTAGGATATGGAGATATACACACACACACAGACACACACACACAGTTTCTTGGCTTATAGGTGGCCATCTTATTCCTGTATCTTCATATCATCTTCCTTCTATGCACATTTGTGTCCAAATTTTCCGCTTTTTATAAAAAAGGTTATAGCCTTATTGGATCAGGGCCCACCCTAATTACCTCATCTTAACTTGATCATCTGTGAAACTCCTATTTCTAAATAAAGTCACATTCACAGGTATTGGGAGTGAGGGCTTCAACATCTTTTAGGGGTATGCAGTTCAACTCCTTGTAACAGACAAACCTGAAGTCCACAGGACCCAAAGTCACCAAAGTCAGGAAGTGTAAGCTAGAAAGTCTTAGGCAGTAGCTGAAGCTGCTATCCACAGGTAGAATTTCTTCTTTAGAAAAAACTCAGTTCTGCTCTGAAGGCTTTTCATTTGATTGAATTATGACCCCACCTCACTCAAATTATCTAATATAATCTTTTTTATTTAAAGTCAACTGATTAGGGACTTTAATCACATCTACCAAATACCTTCACAGCAACATCTAGATGAGTGCTTAATTGAATAACAGGGGACTGTAGCCCAGCCAAGCTGACACATAAAACTGACCATCTCACATTGTAATACATTTAGATTCATTTTCCTTAGTCTACATTGCACGGGATGCCTTCTGAGGTCAGAGAATATACCAAGCAAGTCTAGAAGCTGCTGTGACTATGAGCATCAACAGTGAAATCTGAGGCATCTACTTAATGCCAGACTTGTTCCACATGCTTTATCTCACTTAATCCTTTGAGGAGCCCTGTCAGGTTGTCAGCCTTACTCAATGAAAAAGGAGAAGAAGCGAGGCTTGCAGTGGCAGAAGCAGGACTGAAACTGACTGAGGCAGGTCTGTTTGGTGCCGAACTTTTGGGGTTTAAAACCTTAACCTTAAAACCCCAAACTGTTGGGGTTTAAAACCTTAACCAAACTTTTGGGGTTTAAAACCTTAACAGCAGAACTGTCTCTCTGATCCCCAGTTGGGTCTTTGTAAACATACACAAGAAAAACTCCAGGGGAATGTTGAAGCATCTTAAGGTCATATGATTTGCATTTATCAAAAATAATTTCACATATTAAATGCAGTGCATCAGGTATTTTTATATGAGGACAAATTTCATGAATAACATACAACTGACTATCTGAACCATTTTTTTCTTTTTTCTTTTCTTTTTTTTTTTTTTTTAGATGGAGTCTCACTTTGTTGTCCAGGCTGGAGTGCAGTGGTGTGACCTTGGCTCACTGCAACCTCCACCTACCTGGTTGAAGCAATTCCCCTGCCTCAGCCTCCCGAGTAGCTGGGATTACAGGTGCACACCACCATGCCCGGCTACTTTTTTTGTATTCTTAGTAGAGACAGGGTTTCACCATGTTGGCCAGACTGGTCTCGAACTCCTGACCTCAGGTAATTCCCCCGCCTCAACCTCCCAAAGTGCTGGGATTACAGGCGTGGGCCACCGCGCCCAGACCTGAACCATTTTTAAGTTTACAGTTTTCCTTTTGTCTTTTGAGGTTAAACAGGCATAGGTCTTCTACAAACATCAAATGTCCTTCTAAAGTTAGTTAGTTTATAATTAAGGCTGTGATGAAACCTTCCCTGGCTAATAGCAAGAAGGAGAACCTGGAATAAGAAGAATGCAATGGGCTTTGAAAGGTGGAGGGCAATGGACTTTGCAAGGCGTGTGCTGTAGGAGGACCAGCTTCCCCCAGGTATTGCACCTGCACCGTGGGCATGTTGGTGGCAGCTCTTGGCCAGGTGGCAGAGATCAAGTATCTACCAGGGCCCTAACAAACCTCTACAATGTTCTGCCAAGACACAATGCGAAGTACTGTACAATCTTCTCTTCATACCTTCTTGATCTTTGAATTATTGCCAAGTTCTCACGTGAGGATCTTGATAATCAACCAAAGAAAAGCAGAAACAACACTTAGGTGGGTATGGATCACCAGGACAGCAGTTAAGGAAAGCAGTCCCCACCAACCTCCTCCCTGCTGGCAAAAAAGGATCACAGTTCTGAAGCTTAGTCATTAACTAGCCTGGCGACCCCGACAATGTCCAAACCCTGGGTGGGGTCACCTTTTACACTTCTCAATACCCTATATATGTTTGAACAGAAAGGGACTATTTGTTAGAAAGGGTTACATGGCAGTTTCCTTAAAATAGCTACAAAAACAGGGGGCAGAGTCTTAGGGCAGTGGAAGGAGCCTCCAATACACACCTTCTCACCTGCTGCTCTCACCTGCTCACCTGCAGCTGTCCCCTGCTTGCCTAAAACAGTCACCTGCTCACCTGCTGCTTTCACCTCTTCACATGAAACTCTCACCTGCTCAGCTGCAGTTCCTACCTGCTCACCTGCAGCTCTCTCCTGTTCATCTGCAGCTCTGCTCCACAGGTCAGACACTAATATTAAGGAGCAAGTGAAATTGTCAGGATGGAGCAAGCAACTTCACAATGCTGGAAATCTGTTCATCCTACTCCAAGTCACCCACACTACCTACCCTCCACAAATGAGACCTAATTCTTTGCCCTCCATGGTATCCACAGTTGCTGCTCAAAGACCACTGGGAATCATAGTGACCCAACTCTATCCCAGATACCCTTGGGCATCTTCAGGAAATCCTCTCTTGCTTTCCAGCCAGAATCTGAGATCTGTCTGAGAAGAGCAGAATGAAATTATCCCTTTTCTGCTGAAGGAGCTAGCCTGGAGTCA
Organism: Hylobates moloch; assembly: GCF_009828535.3. Lineage (NCBI taxonomy): Eukaryota > Metazoa > Chordata > Mammalia > Primates > Hylobatidae > Hylobates > Hylobates moloch. The sequence goes on from NW_026652320.1 coordinate 737,730, forward strand.
AGGGTGTTACAATGTGAGGCTAATTACTGTAGCCTTTTAATATTCTCTTCTCTGAGGCCCTCCCGGGAAGGATAAAATAAAATGCTGCATAATAATAGGTGAAATGAACGGTGGACTGGGAACCTTCACTTGCTGCATGACCTTGGACAAAGTAGTTGACCCAGACTTGCAATCTCATTAACACAAAGGGAAAAAGAGAGAAAAAGGCCCTTTTCTTTTTTTTTTTTTTTTTTTACCAGAGCATGGGGCATCAGGGAGGAGCCAGGATGGGTCAGAGAGGACCCTCCTACTAAAGGGACCTGGGGAGGTGGCGCAGCCTTGTTGGAGACACAATGCTTGGCTGTACAGCTTTGGATTCTCCATTGCGGAACACCTTACATTTTCCCGAGAACTTTTGTTCAGTAGAAAGTCTCAGTTTTATTTTCCCTACAGATGTTTTGTTTTAATTGCAACCCACATCATACATACAGAAGTGTAAAGAAAGCTTATGTACAGTTTAGAAACTAATAATAAAATGAACATCAGTGTATTTACCTTTCAGGACGGAAATAAAATCTTACCATACCTTGGAATTCTTACATGCCTCATTCAGGTCAGTTTCCTCCTTCTTGCAAGAGCTAACTGCTAGCCTGATTTTTGTGTTAACTGTTCTCTCTTGCCTTTTCTTATCACCTGTGACTATAACTCTAAAAATATATTGATAAATTGTTTGATATTTAGATCAATACAGTCATGCCTTTATGAATTCATCTATTACCTGCTTCATGTGATTAATTTTATGATTTTAAGATACCTTCATGTTTTTTAGGGCAGCTATGTGTAGTTCACTCATTGCCACTGCTGTATCATATTCCTTCATACACTGAATTGAATATATCACAATGTATTTATTCATTCTGTCACTAATGGGCATTGGCTTGTTTCCAGTTTGGAGCCATTAAGAGTGATACAGCCATGAATTTCTCTTGCATATGTCTCCTGGAACGCGTGTATAAGATTGTCTACAGGTAGGGGTAGAATTGCTGTGTCATAGAGTATGTGAATGTTCAACTTTACTAGGGATTCTAGGTAGTACTACTCTGTTTTTCATAGTGGCTTACCAATTTATACGAGCAGTTAAGGGTTCCCATGGCTATACACCCTCCAAAGCACTCTAAATTGTCAACTTTGTTGTGGTTTTGCCAATTTGGTGACAGAAGATGGTTTCTCATTGTAGTTTTCACTGGTAATTCCCTGGTTAATGCTAAGATTGGGCATCTTTTTATTGACTCTGAGTCATATGTGTGTTCCTTTTCTGTAAAATGCCTATTCATGCCTTTTGCTCACTATTCTACAGTCACTTGTTTTGTTGTTTTTTGCTTCATAAGAATTATTTTATATTCAGGAAGTCCTTTGTGATTATATGTTGCAAATATCTTCTCTCCATTTGTATCATCTTTCTGCTCATTATTCCTTTTTGTATCTCAGATATTTCCTCCTGGACCATTTCCTTCTGCCTGAAGTATATTGTGCACAATTTTCTTTAGTGGGAAACTTCTGGTCATAAATAATGTTTCATTTGTTTGTTTTATTTGAAATGTCTTGATTTTGCCCTGATTTTTAAACATTGTTTGGCCAGGTATAGAATTTTTTTAGGAATTATTTTCTCAGTGGTGATATTATTCCACTGGCCCTCTGGCTTCCATTATTGTGGGTGGGAAGTCATCAGTAACACTAGTTGCCAATCTTTTGTAGAGGGTCCATCTTTTCTCTCTGGCTGCTTTTAGGGTCATCTCTTTTTATTTACTCTGTACTGATTATGGATTTATCTAAGTATGACATATCTAAGTATATTTTTCTTTTATTTATTCTCCTTCAGATTTGTTGAAAATTAGTATCTTTCAAGAGTTCTGGAAATTCCTCAGCCATTAGCACTTAGAATAAAATCCCTTCCCCACATCTAGCTAAAGCATCTCATTTTTCTTCTTTTTCCACTTTTTCTCATATTTTTAATTTATTTCTCAAATTTATAACCATAATAATTTCATTGCATCCATCTTCATTATTTCTTTCTGTGTCTAATTTTCAGGTTATTCCACCCATTGAGGTTTTAATTTCAATTATTATATTTTTATTTTTAGAAATTATGTTTGGCTCTTTTACAAACCTGTTTCCTCCCTACTCAAAATTTCAAGATCCCTGTTTACATCTTCAAACATATTTTGCATAGTCATTTCGCTTTTGGTATTCAATAAATCCAGTATTTGAAGCTCTTGCTGATCTATTTTTACTACCTGGGTTTTTTTTTTTCCTACTGATTCTCTCGTTCATAGTATTTTAGTTCCTTATGTGTTTGTAATGGTTGGCTTCAAGCTTCTCATTTTCCTTAGACATTTATCTGTGGAAATTCTGAAAGACAGCAAGATTCCTCCAGAATGTATTCATATTTATTCAGCTGGTCACGTGAGGTAGTACCAAACTGAGGAACACTTTAAATTTTCGGAGTTAAATATTTAGGACTAAATGTGTGGTATGAATTTGAACTGCAAATGCAAAGTAGTCTGTTTGTGCCAGCAAAATTATTATCTGACCTGAGACAGACTTTTCTTGGACCTCTTTCTGTTTTCACCAAAAACTTGTATTCCTTTGGGATCCCAGCTTTATTTAAGATTCTACTATGAGATACTCTACTCTGGTTAAGCTCTGGACTTCAACTCTGTCTCCTATCCCTATACGATCTCCAAAACAGAAGCCCAAGGCTCTGACATTGGGTGGAAATTTCCAGGCTGAAAGCAAGATTTGGTATTCATTTACCTCCCAGGGTTCTTTGTTTCAGTTTGTTTGGCACTCAGAGGATTTCTTACTTTCATATAAGCTCACAAAGCATTTTTAAAATTTTTTAAAATTTACTTTATTCAGCATTTGAGTTGTTTTGGAAGGGAAAATGTTCTGGCTAATTCACTGTATCACTGAAAACAGAAATAGTCAAGCTGGTTTATTTTTAGCCAAAGCTAATTTCCAGATTGCTCTGCACCTGTGAACCTGAACCAATTTGCATGAATGTGCCTTTCTTTTCTAGCTAAAAAGAATTTCCAAAGAGGAAAATCAATGGAGTTCTGTTGGAGAAAAACCAGTAGCATGCCAGTCTACCTGTCCTAGTGACTCCTAGAATGATGATTCTAACCTACGTTTGAAACTGTCATGGCAAATGCACTGATAATAATAGCTAATGTTCCCAGGTAAGGCTTATTGTCACTTACCAAACACTAAGTGCATTATACATATTTTCACAATAACTCTCTGACATAGGCATTATTATTAGCTCCATTTTACAGATGAGGAAACTGAAGGGCAAAATGGTTCAATGATTTTCCCAAAGAATGTGTTGGAAGTGGGAAGCAGTTGGGCTCCAGGGCACAGATTCTTAGCCTCTCTGTTGTGCTACCTCTGTCAGAAAAAAAGCAACCAATGAAGACCTGGCTGCCTGAGAAACGTGGCCCACACTGGACTGTTCAAGGAAAATTATTTCCCTAGCATCACGGTTCTGACCTGAGCTGCCTGTCTGAAGCACGCAGGGAGTGGGTTCAAGTAGACATTCTAATTTAGTCGGTCTAGAGCGGGGGGCCTATATCTTTATTTTGTCAAGGCTCCCCAAATGTTCTGATGAAGCACTGTGATTAGGACCACCCCTTTCCTTTGTGAGTTGTTACCCAGGTACTGCCCTGAACAGCTTACTCTCTCTCTCTCGGTTCATGTTGGAACACTTTGTCTGGTTTCACCTTCCCAGAAAAATGGATGTTGGGCAACAAACAGTTGTCATCTCACTAGTCATGTCTGAATGTCCTTGGGCAAATCACCTCCCTAATATCAAGCCCCAGTTTCCTCCTGTGTAAAATGTGAATTTGTTTTAGTGTTAAGATTTAAGACTCGAGTTTGTAATTGGTCATTGAATAAACCCAATCTCTTTTGATTTAGGACTCTGTAGTAGCAGGTCGGGGCTGGGAGGAGTTGCCGCTCTGGCTTGAATTAGGCATGGGGACTATTTGTGGATTTTATATATCCATCATTCCATATGCATGAGTATTTGGAAGTGAGAGTCACCACAGGATGCTGTCACCTAAGTGATTCTGAATGGTCTCCAACACAGAGGACCCTCACTGAAAACATCAAGATCTCTCCTCCCCAGCAAGAAGTACAGTTTAATTGAGGAAAAGTCTTGAAGGGACAGAGTCCTGAAGAAGGAGAAGCCCAGATTAAGAATGCCACCCACTTCCACATGCAGGCACACAAGCACGCGCACACACACACATCCACTTTTTCCAAGGGTGCTGAAGCCATCCAGGCAGAAATAAGCTACTTTTAAGAAATTTGTCTTTGGTGGGTCTGTGCATAAGAAATTCCAGCACAGATGTTTGTCAGCAACAGACACTCTGAGCCAACACAGCAGCAGCTCTCCCTCCCTAGTGGGTTCTGGATCCTGGTTTGCATCATCAACTTAGTCCTTCCATTCAGTGTATCTGGCCAGAGCCCTCCTAACTGCACTGGATCCCTCCCAAGGAGCAACCACATAATCCCCAGCCCAGACCTCTCTCTTGGTGCTCACAGCCATGGGCTCTGAAGGGCTTTGTGGGTCTGTGCTGTTCGCTCCTGGTATTCCCCAGCCCTCATAGGTCAGGGGCAGAAGTTGCTCCATAAGCAGTTGAAACATGCCAGAAGAATGTGGTGAGTTTTCTGAGAGCCGCTGAGTAGCTGTGGGCCCTGATTCACAACTCAGTTTCATCCACTTCAGGACTCCCTGGGAGGCAACTTTCCCCCAGTTCACCTCTACCTCTCTCTGGATCACTGATTAAGCCTGGCCCTACCTTCTTCACACCCTGGGCCTCCAGAGGTGACCTCTGTGAAGCCTAGGCAGGGCCAAAGACAGGCCATCAGCTTTGAAGGAGAGGAGTGAGGTCTTTGTTTCCTTCACAGCAGTGGTTTTTAAACGACAGAAGTTGCTTAGAAAGGCCTCTGGGAACTCTCTTGGGGAAGACTGCAGGGGATGGAGGCCACAAGGACCTGTTCCTGTGTCTGTATTAGTCTGTTTTCACACTGCTATAAAGATACTACCGGATACTACCCGAGACTGGGTAATTTATAAAGGAAAGAGGTTTAATTGACTCACAGTTCCACATGGCTAGAGAGGGCTCAGGAAACTTACAATCACAGCAGAAGTCAAGAGAGAAGCAAAGGCATGTCCTACATGGCAACAGGCAAGAGAGAGCCAACGAGCAAAGAGGCAAGAGCCCCTTATAAAACCATCAGATCTCATGAGAACTCACTCATTTTCACGAGAATAGCATGGAGGAAACCACCCCCATGATCGAATCACCTTCCACCAGGTCCCACTCTCGACATGTGGGGACTATAGGGATTACAATTTGAGATGAGATTTGGGTGGGGACACAGAGCCAGACCATATCAGTGTTAGATGAGCTAATGTGCTGAGGGCATTTCCCCACACCTAACAAGGGTCTATACACCTCAGCTGTTACACACTGCTAGCAGGGGGCAGAACCTTCCAGACGCCAAGGGAAGAACTTTACATATGTTCTCCATGAAATCCTACTAAGGTTTCTGCAGAATAGGTATTACACTATCACAGTTTTATAGATGAAACTTGGATACGTTAAGTGGCTTGTCCAATGCCACACAGCAGCAGTATGCGGCAGAATCTGGTTTCGTATATAAATTAGTCTGACTCTAAAATGTGGACTCTTCCCCCTGGTCCAGGCTGTCTTATTTTCCCTTAGAAAAAGCTGCAACCTTCTCAATGCATGTGTTTCTTAAAATGACTAATAAAATAAAAAAATTTAAAAGGTAAACAAGAGCTATGAGGACAAAATCCAAAATGCTAGTCATTATAACCAGTGTGGGTATTGTAATTGAGCATAAAACTATGATCTGGCCTTCTGAAAGGCCAAAGAGGGATATAAAATAAAATCAGTAAAATTTGTCTTCCTCAGCAGCCCTCATCCTCTGGTGGCTCTTCCTCCCACACCCCTGTATCTACCTCTATCCTTCTACCAGAAGTATTCTAGTGTCTACTGCTTGATCGCCACCCAGGGTAGCATCCCATGCCCTGGTCCTGTCTCTCCTCCTTCAGCTTGCCAGCCTGCCATTGGTGATCAATTTTTCTTGCATTCTGTGCAGGCATACAAATCAGAGAACAAGCCATGCGCAAAAAAGAATTGGTCTGGGGCAGCACAGGCAATTACAGACCAGAGCAGAGTACAGTGAACGAGCATTTGGGGATTAGACAGGAGGGGCCGTAAGCTTATCTCCAGTGGAGGAAGCCTCTCCCATAGGTGGTGGGCATGAGGGAGAATTCAGAACTGGAGCGTCTTTGGACACCTTACATATTGTATCGCACAGTCTCCTGCCTACTTCACCATGGTTTTGGCTGCTCATTCTCTTCACAAGTCAGTGCAAGGTCAAACAAATTTTACCAAACAATACTGGAAGAGCAGGATTATTTCCCTGACACTGCATCCTCTTCCTACTCTGCTGGTGTGCAGGGCAAATGCAGCTAATTAAATCTGATACTAAAGGCAGAGTACGTCAACCAATGGTTCCCAGTTCCTGGGGGCTGTGAAGATATTTCAGGGGTCTAAGAAACCATATATGCCCCAAGCATTTACTGTAGACTGAATATGCCTCCTATTATTATGAACCACCATTTCACACATGTGCGCAGATACTATTGAGGCCAAGGAGTTTCAGCTCAAAGAGAATGCTGAAACATCATGGGGCACAGCAGGCCCCATGACAGATATTCCACTCCTTGCTTATATATACCTGCAAGATACTCTTCTCTCTTCAAAGCTTTCAATACATCCTATTCATCGTAATGAGCATTACATAGCTATACACAACTCACTTGCTCCCAGCAAGAAGGCAACCAAAGACATGTGTTCTGCAGGTACTTTATACAATGGCCAAGTCATGTGGACCCTTGAAAAGTTGATTTTCTGCAGCAAGCCCATGATCTTCTGATAATACTCACTCCTCCAATGTTCTTTCTGCAACCCTTTCTAAAGATCGGTCCTCTCTATTCTGCAAACTTGGGGCAAATGGTGAATGGAGACACAACCAACACACCTGGCAAATATGGTGGAAGGTGAACAGAGAATTTTTAAACTGGCAGTAAAGAAAACAATAACATCTATTTTGTTTTTTTAAAAAATGAAAGAGAGAATGGAGCAGTGTTATTCAATTGTCAGATACTTTAGCAGAGAGGGGAAAATTCACCTGAAAAAGAAGGAGGGACAATCCCCTTATTTCTACAACTGATCCTAAGGCTGTAGCTACCATTTATAACTCTCTTCTTCACCTCTTCCATGTTCCCTTTGTTTTTTTGCCCAAGGGAGTAACTCTAACTTTTGTTATCAGAAAATCTTTTGGCTGCAAATAATAGAAAACCCAAGAGTGACTGGATCCAACTGCAAATACTAGAAAAGCTATCAGTGGTGTAAATAAATAGAGATTTGTTTTTCTCATATACCAGGAAGTAGAAAGCAATTTCTGGTGTTGGTTTAGCAGTAATGCAGGTCTCTGGGTCACATCTCTGTTCTGCTCTCACGCTTTGCCTCCTGATCACAAGAAAGCCATCATGGGTGTCCAAGCCATGTTCAAGGCAAGAAGACTGAAGAGAGATTGACACTGGCTGCTTCTAGACTTTTTATCAGCAAAAGCAAAACTTTCCTAGGAGCTTCCAGCAACCTTCTCCTTCCATCCATCTTCCTGGCCAAAACTGAGTCACACCACCACTTCTGGCTGTATTTAAGGCTGTGAAATCAAACATCCAGCAAAAAGAGAGGGGAATGTCATACTGGCTTAAACCTAATGCAATTCTTTAACTGGGTCACGTTGAATAACCTTCCCCTAAACAAAATGAGCAAGAAAGAGGTAAGGAAGTAACTGGGTAGATGGCACACTTGCCTGTATTGTCTAGTCACACCTTTCTACTAACGTTTATAGTCCCTTACATCATATTTTACAATAAGACCTTCCCTTGATAATCAACAACGAAGTCCTTTGCTAATATCCTGTAGCCCCAGCATTGATCAAATTGCTTATGGCAGTTTCTTATTCTGAAGGATTTTATTATGTCCATTAGTGGAAGTATCTCTCTACTGGGTAACGAAACTTCCAGACCAGCAGAGTTCAGCTGCAATGGTGAGACTGCATCATCAGGCATAAACATGAGGGTCATGCTTACGGTCATGCCATGGTGAGACTACATCATCAGGCATAAACCTGAGATTCATGCTTATGGTCGTGCCATGGTGAGACTGCAACCAACATCAGGCATAAACACGAGGGTCATGCTTACAGTCATGCAATGGTGAGACTGCAATATCAGGCATAAACATGAGATTCATACTTACGGTCATGCCATAGTGAGACTGCATCATCAGGCATAAACATGAGGGTCACCCCCACCTCCACCCAGAGATTGCTGGGTCTTTTCCCCTCATTATGGGAGGAGACAGCACCATATAAGATAACCTAAAACCATTAATGTATTTACCATTGTTTTGTTCTCATTATATCTTTGCTCAACCAATCATCCCAAAACAAGAGTTATGTAAGTGTCTGTGAAATAATTTTGACTTCAGAAAGGGTTCCTCACACTCAGAGGAGGTTGGATCCTTGCTGGTAGTGGGAGGAGCTCCAGGAGTTCAGAGACTTGTGTGCTAAACCTGGCTTTACAGCTAGGTAACCAGCTATGTGACCACGGAGAAACCATATCCTCTCTCTGGATCTCAGTTTTCTGCTCTGTAAGATCGGCATATTGGACCAGATAATTGCGAAGGCCCCTTCCAGCTTGCAACATTTTCTGCTAATTTATTAGGATCATGCGACTCTAAAATCCTGCGGTCCTATTACTTTCAGGGTTTAAACTTCTTGTTCTTCTTAGTTTGTCTTCATTTCAGACACTAAAGATGGACGTCTCATTTCCACTAAGGAGAACAAGCTTTCACTTTAGATTAATTATCTAGAATGTTGTAGTAGTATGTAAAAAGACTCCCAGTGGTCGTCATGCTATATTATTTACAACTTCTATTTTCAAAATTTAAAAAAGGAAGGAAAAGGAACTCAGCTCAAAAAGTCTTAAATCCCCCCAAAGTAAAATAAAACAAATTGAAATTGTCTGGATATTATTGATATCTTTCATGCATCAACAGTTTCACAAGGTTCTAACAGAATTCATTAATGCCAAAGTTCACTTATTCACACGTGATGCAAAAATGATGGTGTGTGTACCATGGTGAAATAAATCTTATTTAACAAATAAATGTCAAGAATATTTGAAGATTTTTTTAAATTAAATGTTTGGTTTTTGATGCCTCTCTTCCTGGCCAAAAAATGATTACAGGATAAGCTACAGAGAACACTGCACTGGGAATTACTTAATAAAACTGTCAGCTGCACTAACTGGGTGATCTTAACCAAGTCCTTTTACATTCTTTCGCTTTGAAATGGAGAGGATAATAAGGAACACTCACGACTTTGGTGAGAATAAAATCACACCAGAAGTAACATGATAATATATGCCAACATTTTAATAAATTATAAAATACAATTAAAGTTCAAAACTCATGGACTAAAATGGAAATGATAAAAAAGAATCATTTGTGAAATATGTGATTTGTGATTAATAATTTTGCTGGAAGTTCAAAAGATCCTGTACATCTGATTTATTTGCCAAAATCCAAAGCAGCTGAATGCCTACTGGTGCACATACACTCACATAAGTAATCTCCTTTAAAAGGATTTTAGAAATTTGTTTTCATTTCTTTGGAAAAATTATTTATATCATGTTATTGCTTTGCAGGTATACATATGCCAAAACTTATCAAATTGCACACTTAAAATGGGCCTGCTTTATTATATGTCAGTTCTCCTGAAATAAAACTGTAAAAATATTGATTCTAAGTAGTTACTTGATATTGAGGATTATATCCTGGTTAACTCACTCTTCCGGCTTTCTTCTCTTGCATTTCCCTTTGTGAAAGTGGCTGAACGTTTATCCAAATGGTTATATTTCAGAATGGCAGAGTTCAGGATATGCAACCTCGAAATATGGCACCTTGGCATACTGAATATTTTAAGCTAAAGGAATTTGAGAAACAGCATAGGCAGAAAGGACCCTCTGACCTTCCCCTGAAGCAGATCATTAGACATTCATGTGAGAGGTGGCCTCCTTATACCCAGAAGAAAGGAACATCCTTACCTCTGAAGACAAAGGGACCCAGGAACCTGAACGAGTGGGCCTTGCTAAGTTTCTCCCAGTTTATTACACTTAGCTCATGCCCCCTTTGTCCTGCCATGTTTCTCCACAACTCTCCGTTCTTCATCAAAAGAAGGATAAAAACACTCAGGTTTAACCACTTTCTTGGGTCTTCATTACCTTATCAAGGCTCTCACATGCTTTTCTCTTGTTAATCTGTCTTTTAGCACAGAAGGCCCTGCCAATGAACATAAGATGGATAGAAGGAAAAGACATGTTTCCTCCCGTACAAGAACGAGGGACAAAGGAACATAAAGAATTCCAAAGAGAAAAAATAAGGAAAATAATTAGTGAGCACCTACTTTATGTCAGACACTGCACATATTCATCTGATTTTCCCAAAAAGCTGATAAGCTGGGTATTTGCTGTCTGCTTGTTACTGAGAAGGAAGCTGGTACTCAAAAGACAAAATGACTGAATGTCATAGAGCAGGATTCTCAATTTGTATGCACAGTGGAGTGACTCCTAGGGAGCTTCAACGATACTGGGTCCCACCCTATAGATTGTAGCCTGGGCTTTGGCATTCTTTTTTTGAGACGGAGTCTCACTCTGTCGCCCAGGCTAGAGTGCAGTGGCACAATCTCAGCTCACTGCAAGCTCCGCCCCCCGGGTTCACGCCATTCTCCTGCCTTAGCCTCCCGAGTAGCTGGGACTACAGGCGCCTGCCACCATGCCCGGCTAATTTTTTGTATTTTTAGTAGAGACAGGGTTTCACCGTGTTAGCCAGGATGGTCTCAATCTCCTGACGTCGTGATCTGCCCACCTCGGCCTCCCAAAGTGCTGGGATTACAGGCGTGAGCCACCGCGCCTGGCCGGCTTTGGCATTCTTAAAAGACCCTCCAGGGATTCTGTTGTGGGAAGGGTTTAGGAACCACCATCCGAAAGTAGTCGGAAGAGATGTTAATTGCCCTAGTTCTTCCTTGTCTCTGGGTAGACAGTCTGCTGAGACACATCCACAAGGCCACACCACTTGTGTAGATTTTGAACAAGCTTCATATTAGTTGGTATACAGCTGTTGCCTCAAGCCCCTGTTCTCTCCAACAACTTCACTTCCTTTCTGTGGCTCCCCAGCCTCTCCTCAAAACCCCTCAACCCAGCAACTAGAGAGTTGGAAGACTCTGACTGGCCCTACATACTAAAAAGTTTATTAAATACCTTGGAAATTATCTCCAGCAGTTTTAATACTCATTCCCTTTTCATAATACTTCAGTTCACATGGACAGAGTCTGAAAGAAGATTTTGGGCAAAGAGCTTCCTGAGCATAAGTCACACGAAGCTGAAAATCCCTACCCGACCTGTCCACCGTGCTGATACTAACTGGTAAAGCCAACAGCAAATTGGGACCTTTGCTCAGTTTTTGCAAGAGACCACTTGGGACTGTGAGGTCAAAACGTGTTTTGCTCTCAAATATACCAAGTCCATAGTCAGGTGAACTCCATGAGATGTCCAAAAAAAAAAAAAAAAAAAAAACAAGAGACACTAAGAAAATAAACGGAAAAGAAAGACCCAGGAAAAGATCTCAGACTTCCCAACCAGCTCCTTCTTCCTGTAATACAAAGAACAGACCCAACAAGTCTGAGGTTTAAGCAAAGCATTTCTGTCCTCTCTGGGGCAAAGAGGAGGTACTGCAGCTTTCCATCATTAGCCAGAGTAAACCACATTAAATAGAACAATCAAGCAACATGCAAGGAGCAGCTAGAAGCATGTGGCCTCTGTAAATCTGGTCAGAGATAGTAAATACAGGAAACGGAGACAATATGCTCCACTATTAGTTCATTCTCTTTCATAATTAACAGCAGATGAATGTAAGCAGTGACACAAATCTTTATCTTACCCAAAGCACCTTATTCCTCTGGGTCCCCAGCTTTACTGTCTGCAGAAAGTGAGTCCTTTTTAACTCATTTAACAGACATCAGTTGAGCAACTACTATTTGCCAAAAACTCTGCTAGGAGCTAGCGTGGAATGTAAGCCTAAGTAAGACATGATGTTGGTTCCCGGGAGCCCAGGAGACAGACATGCAAACAAATAATTTTAATGCACTCTGGGAAAAGCTGTAACACAGACTCTATGCAAGGTGCATGGGAGCTCAGAGCAAGGAGTAATTAGTTTGGCTGTTGAGTTCAGAAAGACCTCAAGGAGAGGCAGTATCTGAAATAACATCACAGATGGATGGGTCCAGATAATCCCTGTGGTTTATGGTTTATTTCACCTCTGTCTTCAGATTCTGAAAAAAAAAAAAAAACAGAGAGAGAGTACAATAGAGACACATGCTGAGAGCAGTCTTGAATAGGCATGCATGTTCCTTAAAGGGTCAGAGCCTCTCTTTATGCATCACTGAGCACACCAGAAAGTGGCCTGTTGATATTTGCTAGATCATGAAAGGTATCAGACTAAGGTATGATTTGGGGATTATGTCATGACATTAAAGAATCAGCCTTCAGTGAGGAAACAGTGGATCCCTTCACTATGAATCATGCATTTCTCAGAAGTCTCTGATTCCCTGAAATTTCCCTGGGAAAATTCCCAAATGCACTAGTGAACTCTTCCAAATGGCACAGTTTTCGATCATGTCAGCCTCACCATTCCAGTAAGAAAAACTGGGTGTCCCAGTAAGACTTTCAATGGGAACGTCTTTCCCATTGAAGATGTGGTTGGGTTTCATTTTTTCACCTTGCCTCCTCCTGTTTCTTTTTATGGGCTGGTTCAGAGTGATAATTTATTGTTTTAAAAAAGAGTAAACCTATGATATTTCTAAATAGAGACTTTGGAAAAAACCTGACAATTCTGGGAATATATGTGGAGTTAATGAAAAGTTTTCCCTAAAGAACAGCCCCCTTTCAAGGCCTGCTGTCTGGGAGCTGAATGGAGGGGAGGGCAGGGCAGGAGAGAGGGAAAGGCATTCCAAAAGCAAACTCAAGAGCAGACTTTGGTAGAGGAGAAAAGAAATGAATTCATCAATTCTGACCCCTCCCCTCCCCACCCAATCATCATGGCAGGTAGGAACTTCTCCCATAAGTTTACTGGTGCGTTTGTCTAACTGTGTTCTTACTGAGCAGCTATACAACCCAGGAACTGGAAGAGAGAAATCAGATACAAAGGCGAAGGAGAAGGCTCTCAAAGGAGCTTACACTGTATACGCAGGTATGGATGGTCCCCAACTTGTGATGGTTCTGCTTACAGTTTTTCAGCTTTACTATGGCAAGAGGCATTCAGTAGAAACTATACTTCAAGTACCCATACAACCATCCTGTTTGTGACTTTTGGTACAGTATTCAATACATTACTTGAGATTTTCAACACTCTATTATAAAATAGGCTCTGTGTTAGATGATTTTGACCAACTGTAGTCTAATGTCATTCGCCTACATTTAAGGTAGGCTAGGCTAAGCTTGATGTTCAGTAAGTTCCGTATATTAAATGCATGTTTCTGAGGATATTTTCAACTACAGTGGGTTTATCAGGATGAAACCCCATTATAAGTCAAGGAGCCTCTGTACATGGATTTTTTTTTTTATCGTAAACAAAGCATAGGGGGCAGTGCTGAGTACGGAAAGCAGTCTTGTCCTCTTGGTCTCTCGATTGAAAGCTGGCACTAGGTGTGCAAGGACCACAGTAAATTCTATGCCTAGATATAGACATGTTTGGGAATTCTCCCACTTCTGGGGCAAGCAGAGTCCATTGCGGAGCAAGGTGTTTGGGAGATTCCTCTCTGACCAGCTCCTGGAGCCTGCCCTCCTCCTCTGGGACATGCGTCCACGGCTTCAAGGCCCCGCTTGATGTGGGAGGGGCATGAACGCATGCGCTCCATTATGCTGAGGACAGAGAGTCTGAGGGAAGATGAACTGCTGGCTGAAGAGCTCGGCATGGTAAAAGCACTCAACAGGAGGTCAGGACACCTGAGATTTTGTCCCAGCTCTGTCACTCACAGGGTGGTCACCCTGTCACCAAAAGTAGACAACTCAGTCTCTTGCCTCCGTTTCCTTACCTGTAATGTTGGGGGTGGATGATACCATCTCTGTTTCCTCCTCAGGTTCCCCCAGAACCTGGGTGAACTGTCCTCAGGGGCCCCACCTTGGCCCCCGCCTGAGGCTCTCAGCCAGCGTGACCAGTATGGCTTCCCAGGAGGCCACCCCCAGAGAAGGTAATAAATGCCATGGCTGGGAGAAAAGAGCTGTCCTGTTCCTAAAATGGATGTCCCCATTGTGAATCACTAAGCTGGAAGTCTTCCTTACAACCTTTACGGTCTTTTTGAGCCCTGCCAGTTCCGGGTCATGACAAGGCTGAGGGACTATCGCTGGGGTAAGACCACCCCAGGCCCTCCGCAGGTGTCTCCTGACAAGACCTTATTCACTTCCCTTCCTTCTCTTTGTTACCCAACACACTTGTCCAGCACTTACTGAGGCTCTCTTGACCCAGGAGCTTATAGTCTAGTTGGGGACAAAGATGTTGCTATGGTTGAACTGTATTTTCCCTAAATTTTTATGTTAAGTCCAACCCCCAGTACCTCAGCATGTGACCTTGTCTGGAAATAGGGTAATTGCAGATGGAATTAGTTAAGATGAGGTCGTGAGGGCAGGCCCTAATCCAATATGACTGGTGTCCTATACAAAGGGGTAATTTCCATGCCAACGCACACTCAGGGACTCTATGTGAAGAGACAGGGAAGACAGCCACCCACACTCCAGGCAGAGAGGCCTGGCGTGGATCCTTCCCTCAGAGTCCTTAGAAGGAAGCAACCCTGCTGGCACCTTGTTCTCAGACTTCTAGCCTCCAGAACTGTGAGACAGTAGACGTCTATTGTGAAAGCCACCCACTTTATGGCACTTTGCTTCAGCAGCCCTAGGGAACCAGCAAAGATATGTACTTGGCAACTGCCAAGCACAAGGCAAGGCCAAGCCTGACAGAGGATTCAGCTGGTAAAGAAAAAGCTAAGCCTTTTCAGACTCCATTTACCACTTGTGTGGAGTGAGAGGAGGAGGAGCCAAAAGTGCAAGGTCCCTGCGGCCCTTGTGCAGGGTAACACCAGAGTAAAAGGGGCCACATGTCCGAAGCACCAATGACGGGATGCCTATTGTAGAGGAGCCAATGCCCTCTGCAGCTAAGCAGCTTTATTGCCTGCAGCAGCATCTTGAGGGGTGAGGCAAAAGGCCTCATATCTCATCAGAACCCGAGGAGATGAGCAGCTGTCTCAGGACGGCCTCCTTGGCATATGTAAGGAAACGAGTGAGAAATGCCCTTGTAGCAGCTCTTTGCAATTGTCCCGTGCTCTTGTGTTCAAGGAGAGCCACAGGCAGGCATTCTGCCACGACTCAGATCTGCTGTGGGTCAAGTCTCGGCGCATGCGCATATGGGCAGGGTTTCCAGGGTGCCACAGCACAATCGCTTCTCCGACCGCCGCACTTACAAGGAGACAGTGTGTGTCGGGATTAGGAGCCCAGCCTCCCAGCACACAGAAACTCGGCACAGTGGGACGGTGGGGCAGAGGGCTTGAAGGAGGCAGCTTCAAAGGAGTGCTCATAGATTAGTTGTGGGCTATCCAAGAATGAGCTTCCTGTTTTTAGGAAATAACCTTTTAAAAAATTCTTGGCCGGGTGCGGTGGCTCACGCATGTAATCCCAGCACTCTGGGAGGCCAAGGTGGGCGGATCACCTGAAGTCAGGAGTTCGAGGCCAGCCTGGCCAACATAGTAAAACTCCGTCTCTACTAAAAATATGAAAATTAGCCGGGCGTGGTTGCAGGCGCCTGTAGTCCCAACTACTTGGGAGGCTGAGACAGGAGAATCGCTTGAACCCAGGAGGTGGAGGTTGCAGTGAGCCGAGATCGTGCCACTGTACTC